>NC_056749.1:807190214-807287714 GCF_019279795.1 Protopterus annectens | reverse complement strand
GAAGCAATGAAGGTTTACATGATGGGTCGGATGGTTGCCAGAACAGGATTGCCAGTCAATATTGAAATCACCTAAAATAATAGTTTCTTGGGGGAGATGGTGGGTAGAACAACTGAGGAGGTTTTCTAGTGGAGGGATGTTTTGGCCAGGTGGGAAGTAGCATCCAATTATGTTGATGGTTTTGTTTTTAGCCGGTCTACTCTTAGTATGCAGTCACGTGTAAGGAGTATTTGCTCACTGGTAATTTGAGGTTTTAGCCAGATTTCTGTCAGGATGACTATATCTGGAGAGTGCAAGTCTATGGTGGCATGGAGTTCATGGACTTTGTTGGATATGCTTCCAATATTTAGGCTTAGTAGAAGGAAGTCACTTGGCTTTCTATTGGCTGTAATATGGGAGAAGCTGTGGTTTCAAGTCTGATTATGAGGATTGAAGTTGGAGATGGTAGGGCCAGGATTGGGGTGGATGTCTCCACTTAGGGCTAGTTTTGATATGCATGAGGTTATTAGTTTTCTCAGTTTTTGAATGTGTTTGTTTATAAGGGAAACTTTATGATTGTGCTCTGTGGGTAGGGTTACTATGTTAAGTTGTAGGGATGCTTTATGTTTGAGTAATATAGTTGGTAGAATATGTGGGGGGTGCATAGGGATGGTTCTTGAGTTGGTGGGAGGGGAGCTGAGTGAGGGTGAGACATGAGTGTTGGTGTGAGTAGCAGTACAGTGGTAGTGGTTGAGTGGGGGAATGATGGAGCTTTGGTAGGATGTAAGATATGCAAGGAGAGTGCATGCAGTGAGCATATGTAAGGTATGCTTGTACATGTTAGTTGAGGAGGTGTGATAGTAGTGGGAAGATGGAGGAGGTAGTGTTGGGTTAGCGCTGTGGTTGTCTATTGGAAAAATGGGAGGGGTTTGTGAGTGTAATAAAGGTGGGACTACTGGGGGTGGTACGGAATAGGGGGCAGGGTGGGGAGTGAAGTGGGTAGAGACCCTGTTAGTTGCTCTTATGAGGGAGCTGGAAACAATCAGTTAACAGAGTTAACTGATAAATGAACATATGATAGTGACAAGGGTGGTTGTAGTTTTAAAAATGGTGCCTGCCACAGGTAATATTTATTAACTTTGGGATTATCTTAAGGTAATAAACAGGGAAGGCGGAGGGGAGAACAAGGGTGTGAGCAGGCAGTTCTTTGTACTGCTGATAATGAGCCAAAGCAAAGACAAGTTTGTGTTTAAGAAACAATCACAATTGACCAAGAACTGCTCTGAAGCTAAGTCATTTCATAACCATTTCTCAGGTGGAAAATCAGGATAACCTTGTATCAGTAGGCTACTGTGGTCTCAGTTTAAATTAACAAACACACATTGATCAGTTATGGATACTATTTGCTAACAGAAGGAAATAGGAGAGAAAGTGGAAGGTGTGTGTGTGTGTGTGTGTGTGTGTGTGTGTGTGTGTGTGTGTGTGGGGGTGGGTGGAGTGGGGGATGCTTACAAGCCAAAGCAGTGTGCTCTCCAGGGGAAAATGAATATTGGCTCAAACAGGTAGACACATACTCAAAGTTAACTTTATCTGTTTGCAGACAGTTCAGACCCAGACTGCACTTTTCTTATAAGAATGTTAAAGGTGGTACCGCAGTTGAATACGTAAGAGTGGTGTTAGGTTCAAAGTTAACTGTAGCTGTTTGCAGACAGTTCAGACCCGGACTGTGCTTTTCTTATAAGAATGAGAAAGGTGGTACCGCAGTTGAATACTTAGAGTGGTGTTAGGTTCAAAGTTAACTGTAGCTGTTTGTAGACAGTTCAGACCCAGACTGCGCTTTTCTTATAAGAATGATAAAGGTGGTACCGCAGTTGAATACTTAAGAGTGGTGTTAGGTTCAAAGTTAACTGTAGCTGTTTGCAGACAGTTCAGACCCGGACTGCACTTTTCTTATAAGAATGATAAAGGTGGTACCGCACTTGAATACTTAGAGTGGTGTTAGGTTCAAAGTTAACTGTAGCTGTTTGCAGACAGTTCAGACCCGGACTGCACTTTTCTTATAAGAATGTTAAAGGCGGTACCGCAGTTCAATACTTAAGAGTGGTGTTAGGTTCAAAGTTAACTGTAGCTGTTTGCAGACAGTTCAGACCCAGACTGCGACTTTCTTATAAGAATGTTAAAGGTGGTACCGCAGTTGAATACTTAAGAGTGGTGTTAGGTTCAAAGTTAACTTTTGTTGTTTACAGACAGTTCAGACCCGGACTGCACTTTTCTTATAAGAATGTTAAAGGTGGTACTGCAGTTGAATACTTAAGAGTGGTGTTAGGTTCAAAGTTAACTTTAGTTGTTTACAGACAGTTCAGACCCGGACTGCACTTTTCTTATAAGAATGTTAAAGGTGGTACCGCAGTTGAATACTTAAGAGTGGTGTTAGGTTCAAAGTTAACTTTAGTTGTTTACAGACAGTTCAGACCCGGACTGTACTTTTCTTATAAGAATGTTAAAGGTGGTACCGCAGTTGAATACTTAAGAGTGGTGTTAGGTTCAAAGTTAACTGTAGCTGTTTGCAGACAGTTCAGACCCGGACTGTGCTTTTCTTATAAGAATGTTAAAGGTGGTACCGCAGTTGAATACTTAGAGTGGTGTTAGGTTCAAAGTTAACTGTAGCTGTTTGCAGACAGTTCAGACCCAGACTGCGCTTTTCTTATAAGAACGATAAAGGTGGTACCGCAGTTGAATACTTAGAGTGGTGTTAGGTTCAAAGTTAACTGTAGCTGTTTGCAGACAGTTCAGACCCGGACTGTGCTTTTCTTATAAGAATGTTAAAGGTGGTACCACAGTTGAGTACTTAGAGGGGTGTTATAAAGGTGGTACCACAGTTGAGTACTTAGAGGGGTGTTATAAAGGTGGTACCACAGTTGAATACTTAGAGGGGTGTTATAAAGGTGGTACCACAGTTGAATACTTAGAGGGGTGTTGGGTCTAGAAAAGAAGAGTACAGAGAGGGGTAAGCACTTTGAGATGGTAAAGAGAAATTATAAAGATTACAAAAAACACACTGAGCAAATAGCTACCGCATGCAGGACAATGTCTTGAACCAACTACTTAGTATATGCAAATACTGAGCCAATTGGAAGAACATCTGTTAGAAGAAACCTCAGACAGTTATGCAGTCACAGATAAAAATATAGCGAGCAGCAATCTGTCGTGGTTCTCTAATGTGATTCTATCCACCAGTAACAGCACAATTATATAAAAATAATTAGATACCAGTATGAGCTGTCTACACACAACACAATTATAGGTTCATAGGTTGGTATTAGGATATCTGCCCTAAGATGTATGCAAGCCTAGCCATAACAATTCCCTGGAAATTTCTTCCCACAATATTTACTTCTCTGGGCCCCTGTCTAGCAGGGCAACTGACATGATCCCTGGGGTGAATTTCCTATATTCCATCCAATCATCAAGGTTCCTTTTAAAAGACGGCCAATGAGGCACTCTGCTTGACATGTATGGGCAGTCTATTCCAGAGTATGGGTAGTCTCAGGACCAACACTTCTCCTCCTGACTATCTTGCACAATCTTGACCGGAGAGAGCTTTGCTTCCAGTTTGGCTATGTAGGTGCATCTCTCGCAGGTGGTAGGAGGAGAGGATTGTCTGTGTACATGAGACAGTTGCCGCATTGCCACAGTATGCCCAGGTTCACCAGGTGGACAGGAGAAATCACTGGAAGCTGACCCTTGGACATGCCTGTTTAGGTGCTTTTTTGTAAAGTTTAAGAGCTGTTTTCCCTTACCTTTGCAAGGTACTTTGCAATTATAGGCTGTTTAGTGCCTATGATTAATTTCTCCTTATTGACAAGGAGAGCTGAGTGCTTGTACCAGTTTCAGGCTTCCTAGTGCTTTCCAGCAGGTTCTAGAGCAAGTGCTAGTCACAGGGGTTCAGATTTTAGTGCTACTACTGAGAAACCAGCTAGTTTTAAGGGAAAATTTGAAGAACAGACATTCAGGCACCTGGAATACTTTAACATTAATGAACAAGGTGCAGATATGCAAATAGACAATACTATTATACTAAAAACAACTTGGTACAGACAAAATGATTGCATGGCATAGTAACTTCCAATAATAAAGCATAAATCATATTAGATGTCTAACACAATTCAACATAAACATATACAGTTGTAAAATGTCTAACACAATTCAACATAAATAGGCATTTACAGTTGTAAAACACTTACTGGAGAGACACTGAGCTCCTCATGGGGCCTGTAGCAGAGTGGATTGTAGTTTTAAAAATGGTGCCTGCCACAGGTAATATTTATTAACTTTGGGATTGTCTTAAGGTAATAAACAGGGAAGGGGAGGGGAGAACAAGGGTGTGAGCAGGCAGTTCTTTGTACTGCTGCTAATAAGCCAAAGCAAAGACAAGTTTGTGTTTAAGAAACAATCACAATTGACCGAGGACTGCTCTGAAACTGTAAGTCATTTCTTAACCATTTCTTAGGTGGAAAACAGGATAACCTTGTATCAGTAGGCTACTATGGTCTCAGTTTAAATTAACAAACACACAGTATTGATCAGTTATGGATACTATTCGCTAACAGAAGGTAATAAGAGAGAAGGTGGAAGGTGTGTGTGTGTGTGTGTGTGTGTGTGTGTGTGTGTGTGTGTGGCTCAAACAGGTAGACACATACTCAAAGTAGCTGTTTGCAGACAGTTCAGACCCGGACTGCGCTTTTCTTATAAGAATGATAAAGGTGGTACCGCAGTTGAATACGTAAGAGTGGTGTTAGGTTCAAAGTTAACTTTAGCTGTTTGCAGACAGTTCAGACCCGGACTGCGCTTTTCTTATGAGAATGATAAAGGTGGTACCACAGTTGAATACTTTAGAGTGGTGTTAGGTTCAAAGTTAACTTTAGTTGTTTGCAGACAGTTCAGACCCGGACTGCGCTTTTCTTATAAGAATGATAAAGAGAGTACCACAGTTGAATACTTAAGAGTGGTGTTAGGTTCAAAGTTAACTGTAGCTGTTTGCAGACAGTTCAGACCCGGACTGCGCTTTTCTTATAAGAATGATAAAGGTGGTACCGCAGTTGAATACTTAAGAGTGGTGTTAGGTTCAAAGTTAACTTTAGTTGTTTGCAGACAGTTCAGACCCGGACTGCGCTTTCCTTATAAGAATGATAAAGGTGGTACCACAGTTGAATACTTAAGAGTGGTGTTAGGTTCAAAGTTAACTTTAGTTGTTTGCAGACAGTTCAGACCCAGACTGTGCTTTTCTTATAAGAATGATAAAGGTGGTACCGCAGTTCAATACTTAAGAGTGGTGTTAGGTTCAAAGTTAACTGTAGCTGTTTGTAGACAGTTCAGACCCAGACTGCACTTTTCTTACAAGAATGATAAAGGTGGTACCACAGTTGAATACTTAAGAGTGGTGTTAGGTTCAAAGTTAACTGTAGCTGTTTGCAGACAGTTCAGACCCGGACTGTGCTTTTCTTATGAGAATGATAAAGGCGGTACCGCAGTTGAATACTTAAGAGTGGTGTTAGGTTCAAAGTTAACTGTAGCTGTTTGCAGACAGTTCAGACCCGGACTGTGCTTTTCTTATAAGAATGATAAAGGTGGTACCGCAGTTGAATACTTAAGAGTGGTGTTAGGTTCAAAGTTAACTGTAGCTGTTTGCAGACAGTTCAGACCCAGACTGCGCTTTTCTTATAAGAATGATAAAGGTGGTACCGCAGTTGAATACTTAAGAGTGGTGTTGGGTTCAAAGTTAACTGTAGCTGTTTGCAGACAGTTCAGACCCGGACTGCGCTTTTCTTATAAGAATGTTAAAGGTGGTACCGCAGTTCAATACTTAAGAGTGGTGTTAGGTTCAAAGTTAACTTTAGCTGTTTGCAGACAGTTCAGACCCGGACTGCGCTTTTCTTATAAGAATGTTAAAGGTGGTACCAGAGTTGAATACTTAAGAGTGGTGTTATGTTCAAAGTTAACTGTAGTTGTTTGCAGACAGTTCAGACCCGGACTGTGCTTTTCTTATAAGAATGATAAAGGTGGTACCGCAGTTGAATACTTAAGAGTGGTGTTAGGTTCAAAGTTAACTTTAGCTGTTTGCAGACAGTTCAGACCCGGACTGCGCTTTTCTTATAAGAATGTTAAAGGGGGTACCACAGTTCAATACTTAAGAGTGGTGTTAGGTTCAAAGTTAACTTTAGTTGTTTACAGACAGTTCAGACCCGGACTGCACTTTTCTTATAAGAATGTTAAAGGTGGTACCGCAGTTGAATACTTAAGAGTGGTGTTAGGTTCAAAGTTAACTGTAGCTGTTTGCAGACAGTTCAGACCCGGACTGTGCTTTTCTTATAAGAATGATAAAGGCGGTACCGCAGTTGAATACTTAAGAGTGGTGTTAGGTTCAAAGTTAACTTTAGTTGTTTGCAGACAGTTCAGACCCGGACTGTGCTTTTCTTATAAGAATGTTAAAGGTGGTACTGCAGTTGAATACTTAAGAGTGGTGTTAGGTTCAAAGTTAACTTTAGCTGTTTGCAGACAGTTCAGACCCAGACTGTGCTTTTCTTATAAGAATGATAAAGGTGGTACCACAGTTGAATACTTAAGAGTGGTGTTAGGTTCAAAGTTAACTGTAGCTGTTTGCAGACAGTTCAGACCCGGACTGTGCTTTTCTTATGAGAATGATAAAGGCGGTACCGCAGTTGAATACTTAAGAGTGGTGTTAGGTTCAAAGTTAACTGTAGCTGTTTGCAGACAGTTCAGACCCGGACTGCGCTTTTCTTATAAGAATGATAAAGGCGGTACCGCAGTTGAATACTTAAGAGTGGTGTTAGGTTCAAAGTTAACTTTAGTTGTTTGCAGACAGTTCAGACCCGGACTGTGCTTTTCTTATAAGAATGTTAAAGGTGGTACCGCAGTTGAATACTTAAGAGTGGTGTTAGGTTCAAAGTTAACTGTAGCTGTTTGCAGACAGTTCAGACCCAGACTGCGCTTTTCTTATAAGAATGTTAAAGGTGGTACCGCAGTTCAATACTTAAGAGTGGTGTTAGGTTCAAAGTTAACTGTAGCTGTTTGCAGACAGTTCAGACCCGGACTGCACTTTTCTTATAAGAATGATAAAGGTGGTACCGCAGTTGAATACGTAAGAGTGGTGTTAGGTTCAAAGTTAACTGTAGCTGTTTGTAGACAGTTCAGACCCAGACTGCACTTTTCTTATAAGAATGATAAAGGTGGTACCGCAGTTGAATACTTAAGAGTGGTGTTAGGTTCAAAGTTAAGTGTAGCAGTTTGCAGACAGTTCAGACCCGGACTGCGCTTTACTTATAGGAATGTTAAAGGTGGTACCGCAGTTGAATACTTAAGAGTGGTGTTAGGTTCAAAGTTAACTGTAGCTGTTTGTAGACAGTTCAGACCCAGACTGCACTTTTCTTATAAGAATGTTAAAGGTGGTACCGCAGTTGAATACGTAAGAGTGGTGTTAGGTTCAAAGTTAACTGTAGTTGTTTGCAGACAGTTCAGACCCGGACTGCGCTTTTCTTATAAGAATGATAAAGGTGGTACCACAGTTGAATACTTAAGAGTGGTGTTAGGTTCAAAGTTAACTGTAGCTGTTTGCAGACAGTTCAGACCCGGACTGCGCTTTTCTTATAATAATGTTAAAGGTGGTACCGCAGTTGAATACTTAGAGTGGTGTTAGGTTCAAAGTTAACTGTAGCTGTTTGCAGACAGTTCAGACCCAGACTGCGCTTTTCTTATAAGAATGTTAAAGGTGGTACCGCAGTTCAATACTTAAGAGTGGTGTTAGGTTCAAAGTTAACTTTAGTTGTTTGCAGACAGTTCAGACCCGGACTGCGCTTTCCTTATAAGAATGATAAAGGTGGTACCACAGTTGAATACTTAAGAGTGGTGTTAGGTTCAAAGTTAACTTTAGTTGTTTGCAGACAGTTCAGACCCAGACTGTGCTTTTCTTATAAGAATGATAAAGGTGGTACCGCAGTTCAATACTTAAGAGTGGTGTTAGGTTCAAAGTTAACTGTAGCTGTTTGTAGACAGTTCAGACCCAGACTGCACTTTTCTTACAAGAATGATAAAGGTGGTACCACAGTTGAATACTTAAGAGTGGTGTTAGGTTCAAAGTTAACTGTAGCTGTTTGCAGACAGTTCAGACCCGGACTGTGCTTTTCTTATAAGAATGTTAAAGGTGGTACCGCAGTTGAATACTTAAGAGTGGTGTTAGGTTCAAAGTTAACTGTAGCTGTTTGCAGACAGTGCAGACCCGACTGTGCTTTTCTTATAAGAATGATAAAGGTGGTACCGCAGTTGAATACTTAAGAGTGGTGTTAGGTTCAAAGTTAACTTTAGTTGTTTGCAGACAGTTCAGACCCAGACTGTGCTTTTCTTATAAGAATGTTAAAGGTGGTACCAAGCAGTTGAATACTTAAGAGTGGTGTTAGGTTCAAAGTTAACTGTAGCTGTTTGCAGACAGTTCAGACCCAGACTGCTTTTCTTATAAGAATGATAAAGGTGGTACCGCAGTTGAATACTTAAGAGTGGTGTTAGGTTCAAAGTTAACTGTAGCTGTTTGCAGACAGTTCAGACCCGGACTGCGCTTTTCTTATAAGAATGTTAAAGGTGGTACCGCAGTTCAATACTTAAGAGTGGTGTTAGGTTCAAAGTTAACTTTAGCTGTTTGCAGACAGTTCAGACCCGGACTGCTTTTCTTATAAGAATGTTAAAGGTGGTACCGCAGTTGATTACTTAAGAGTGGTGTTAGGTTCAAAGTTAACTGTAGTTGTTTGCAGACAGTTCAGACCCGGACTGCACTTTTCTTATAAGAATGATAAAGGTGGTACCGCAGTTGAATACTTAAGAGTGGTGTTAGGTTCAAAGTTAACTTTAGCTGTTTGCAGACAGTTCAGACCCGGACTGTGCTTTTCATATAAGAATGATAAAGGTGGTACCAAAGTTGAATACTTAAGAGTGGTGTTAGGTTCAAAGTTAACTTTAGTTGTTTGCAGACAGTTCAGACCCGGACTGTGCTTTTCTTATAAGAATGATAAAGGTGGTACCGCAGTTGAATACTTAAGAGTGGTGTTAGGTTCAAAGTTAACTTTAGCTGTTTGCAGACAGTTCAGAACCGGACAGTGCTTTTCTTATAAGAATGATAAAGGTGGTACTGCAGTTGAATACTTAAGAGTGGTGTTAGGTTCAAAGTTAACTGTAGCTGTTTGCAGACAGTTCAGACCCGGACTGTGCTTTTCTTATAAGAATGATAAAGGTACTGCAGTTGAATACTTAAGAGTGGTGTTAGGTTCAAAGTTAACTGTAGCTGTTTGCAGACAGTTCAGACCCGGACTGTGCTTTTCTTATAAGAATGTTAAAGGTGGTACCGCAGTTGAATACTTAAGAGTGGTGTTAGGTTCAAAGTTAAATGTAGCTGTTTGCAGACAGTTCAGACCCGGACTGTGCTTTTCTTATAAGAATGATAAAGGTGTACCGCAGTTGAATACTTAAGAGTGGTGTTAGGTTCAAAGTTAACTTTAGTTGTTAGCAGACAGTTCAGACCCGGACTGCGCTTTTCTTACAAGAATGTTAAAGGTGGTACCGCAGTTGAGTACTTAAGAGTGGTGTTAGGTTCAAAGTTAACTGTAGCTGTTTGCAGACAGTTCAGACCCGGACTGTGCTTTTCTTATAAGAATGTTAAAGGTGGTACCGCAGTTGAATACTTAAGAGTGGTGTTAGGTTCAAAGTTAACTGTAGCTGTTTGCAGACAGTTCAGACCCGGACTGCACTTTTCTTATAAGAATGATAAAGGTGGTACCGCAGTTGAATACTTAATAGTGGTGTGAGGTTCAAAGTTGACTGTAGCTGTTTGCAGACAGTTCAGACCCGGACTGCGCTTTTCTTTTAAGAACGATAAAGGTGGTACCGCAGTTGAATACTTAAGAGTGGAGTTAGGTTCAAAGTTAACTGTAGCAGTTTGCAGACAGTTCAGACCCGGACTGCACTTTTCTTACAAGAATGTTAAAGGTGGTACCGCAGTTGAATACTTAAGAGTGGTGTTAGGTTCAAAGTTAACTGTAGCTGTCTGCAGACAGTTCAGACCCAGACTGCGCTTTTCTTATAAGAATGATAAAGGTGGTACCGCAGTTGAATACTTAAGAGTGGTGTTAGGTTCAAAGTTAACTGTAGCTGTTTGCAGACAGTTCAGACCCGGACTGTGCTTTTCTTATAAGAATGTTAAAGGTGGTACCACAGTTGAATACTTAAGAGTGGTGTTAGGTTCAAAGTTAACTGTAGCTGTTTGCAGACAGTTCAGACCCGGACTGCGCTTTTCTTATAAGAATGTTAAAGGTGGTACCGCAGTTGAATACTTAAGAGTGGTGTTAGGTTCAAAGTTAACTGTAGCTGTTTGCAGACAGTTCAGACCCGGACTGTGCTTTTCTTATAAGAATGATAAAGGTGGTACCACAGTTGAATACTTAAGAGTGGTGTTAGGTTCAAAGTTAACTGTAGCTGTTTGCAGACAGTTCAGACCCGGACTGTGCTTTTCTTATAAGAATGATAAAGGTGGTACCGCAGTTGAATACTTAAGAGTGGTGTTAGGTTCAAAGTTAACTTTAGTTGTTTGCAGACAGTTCAGACCCGGACTGTGCTTTTCTTATAAGAATGTTAAAGGTGGTACCGCAGTTGAATACTTAAGAGTGGTGTTAGGTTCAAAGTTAACTGTAGCTGTTTGCAGACAGTTCAGACCTGGACTGTGCTTTTCTTATAAGAATGTTAAAGGTGGTACCGCAGTTGAATACTTAAGAGTGGTGTTAGGTTCAAAGTTAACTTTAGCTGTTTGCAGACAGTTCAGACCCAGACTGCGCTTTTCTTATAAGAATGTTAAAGGTGGTACCGCAGTTCAATACTTAAGAGTGGTGTTAGGTTCAAAGTTAACTGTAGCTGTTTGCAGACAGTTCAGACCCGGACTGCACTTTTCTTATAAGAATGATAAAGGTTGTACCGCAGTTGAATACGTAAGAGTGGTGTTAGGTTCAAAGTTAACTGTAGCTGTTTGTAGACAGTTCAGACCCAGACTGCACTTTTCTTATAAGAATGATAAAGGTGGTACCGCAGTTGAATACTTAAGAGTGGTGTTAGGTTCAAAGTTAACTGTAGCAGTTTGCAGACAGTTCAGACCCGGACTGCGCTTTACTTATAGGAATGTTAAAGGTGGTACCGCAGTTGAATACTTAAGAGTGGTGTTAGGTTCAAAGTTAACTGTAGCTGTTTGTAGACAGTTCAGACCCAGACTGCACTTTTCTTATAAGAATGTTAAAGGTGGTACCGCAGTTGAATACTTAAGAGTGGTGTTAGGTTCAAAGTTAACTGTAGTTGTTTGCAGACAGTTCAGACCCGGACTGCGCTTTTCTTATAAGAATGATAAAGGTGGTACCGCAGTTGAATACTTAAGAGTGGTGTTAGGTTCAAAGTTAACTGTAGCTGTTTGCAGACAGTTCAGACCCGGACTGTGCTTTTCTTATAAGAATGATAAAGGTGGTACCACAGTTGAATACTTAAGAGTGGTGTTAGGTTCAAAGTTAACTGTAGCTGTTTGCAGACAGTTCAGACCCGGACTGCGCTTTTCTTATAAGAATGTTAAAGGTGGTACCGCAGTTGAATACTTAGAGTGGTGTTAGGTTCAAAGTTAACTGTAGCTGTTTGCAGACAGTTCAGACCCAGATTGCGCTTTTCTTATAAGAATGTTAAAGGTGGTACCGCAGTTGAATACTTAAGAGTGGTGTTAGGTTCAAAGTTAACTGTAGCTGTTTGCAGACAGTTCAGACCCGGACTGCGCTTTTCTTATAAGAATGATAAAGGTGGTACCACAGTTGAATACTTAAGAGTGGTGTTAGGTTCAAAGTTAACTGTAGCTGTTTGCAGACAGTTTAGACCCGGACTGCGCTTTTCTTATAAGAATGTTAAAGGTGGTACCGCAGTTGAATACTTAAGAGTGGTGTTAGGTTCAAAGTTAACTGTAGCTGTTTGCAGACAGTTCAGACCCGGACTGCGCTTTTCTTATAAGAATGTTAAAGGTGGTACCGCAGTTGATTACTTAAGAGTGGTGTTAGGTTCAAAGTTAACTGTGGCTGTTTGCAGACAGTTCTGACCCAGACTCCGCTTTTCTTATAAGAATGATAAAGGTGGTACCGCAGTTGAATACTTAAGAGTGGTGTTAGGTTCAAAGTTAACTGTAGCTGTTTGCAGACAGTTCAGACCCGGACTGCGCTTTTCTTATAAGAATGTTAAAGGTGGTACCGCAGTTGAATACTTAAGAGGGGTGTTAGGTTCAAAGTTAACTGTAGCTGTTTGCAGACAGTTCAGACCCGGACTGTGCTTTTCTTATAAGAATGAGAAAGGTGGTACCGCAGTTGAATACTTAAGAGTGGTGTTAGGTTCAAAGTTAACTGTAGCAGTTTGCAGACAGTTCAGACCCGGACTGCGCTTTACTTATAGGAATGTTAAAGGTGGTACCGCAGTTGAATACTTAAGAGTGGTGTTAGGTTCAAAGTTAACTGTAGCTGTTTGCAGACAGTTCAGACCCGGACTGCGCTTTTCTTATGAGAATGATAAAGGTGGTACCCAAAGAACATGATAGCATAGTTGTAGGACTTTGGGAACTATTGGTCCTGTAGGAATCAGCACCACAATATAGAAGTGACCTTTTTCTTGCTCTCTCTTAGAACATGATAGCATAGTTTAATCTCCAACTATAAGACGGCAAACGTCCGTCTATGCTACGTTTGATAAAGCAGCGAGTGAACTACGACTTGAACAAGGAAATATGTTTAATAGCAAAATTCTACAAATTAACAAGTCCAAAATACAACAAGTTAAGTGCTTTCATCTACACAAGCAGACTTCATCAGAACAAATAAAATAAAAGTTTAAAAACTTCCTTTTAAAAAGTTTTTGGCGCCACAAAATCATTACTCAGATTTAAAGTGCTAGTGCAACTTAACTAAGTAACTAGTCATACTATAATTAGTCTCATCACATTACAATAGATTTTAACAAGTGTGATTTGTTACAGTAAAAATACTTTGCTCTAATATATTAATAATAACCATAATATTAATAGTTTTAAAACCTTCCTAAAAAATTTAAAATAAATTAAAAAATTAAAAATAGCTATAACTGAAACTTGATATAATAATTAATATAAAGAACACACACACACACATATATATATATATATATATATATATATATATATATATATATATATATATATATATATATATATATATTTAAACTGCTTCAATGCATATCACATACTAATGACTAGTCTTATATGTTTTATGATAACAGCAAAAATGGTTTTATAGATATAAAATCATTAATACCTGGATCCCTAGTGGCATCTGTCAAAATTTGCCATACACTTTCTCTTTTGCCTAAAAGTGCTTTATAGTTACCCCCTCGAGAGGATATATTGACTCGATCAATTATGGCAAATTTAAAACTGTGTGTATCCCCATTTTTGCATATGTGTCTATATAATGCATTCTTCGTATCTTTGACCTTAATTTTGTACATATGGTCATATATGCATTTCCTAAATTGTCTTTCGGTCTTGCCTATATAAAAGGCAGAGCATGATATGCACTTTGCCAGGTATATTATGTTTTTGCTGTTACAATTTCCTTTTCTAAATTTCACAAAAGTCTTATTAATATCATCCAGTCTACAACCTGTTGTTTCATTTATAACTGGACACTGGTTGCAGTACCCACATTTTCTAGTAGTTTTACTTAATCTATAACCATCAGTTTCATTTGTCATTTTTTCCAACAACCTCTTAATGTTCATACCCATTTTATAAACAAAACAAGGTCTTTCTCCGACTTCTTTTTTTACTTCTTCGTCAACAATCAAGGTGTTCCATTGTCTACTAATAATGTTTTTTATTTCATTCACATAAGGTGAATAAGTCAGTACACAAACTCTATTAAAGGCTAGTTTCTCAGACTTGTCAATTCGAAATTTAATGTTGTTCAATTCAGTACCCAAAATGGGTGGATGTTTTTTACCCCATTCTTTAATGACGTAAGAAGAAATGTCATTAAGCAACGGCAGAGGATAGCCTCTATTAGCAAACATAGATATTATATTTTTTATTTCATTTTCCATAACCTCAGAATTAGAAGACATTACAGCTACCCTTTTGCACTGTCCTTTAAAAATATTTTTTAACATGTGCCTGGGATGGTTACTAGAGTATTCCAGGTACCCATTAGAGAACGTATATTTTCTATATATTTCAGATTGAAACCCTATATTGGTGTGCCTTATATATGTATCCAAATAGGCAATACCCTCTGTACTGACTTGTGTAAATTTCAAAAAAAAAAACACTCGATTGGTTAAGATAATCTATTAAATCTTTAATAATCTCTACTGGCCCATTCCATAATACAAAAATATCGTCCAAAAATCTTGTATAATACCATACGTACTTATAATAGTCACTACTAAATAAATGTTGTTTTTTCCCATTCCAATGTAACCAAGTTTGCGAATATGGTGGCACATGAGGCACCTATAGCCACGGCCTTGGTCTGTTTGTAGTACTCCCCCTCAAAATAAATAAAGTTGTTTTCCAAAACTAAGCCCATCATGTCCATAATTAAATTAATACGGTCCCAACTCATGCGAGAATATTTTCTCACGCTATTGCAAAAATCATCCAGTCCCTGTTGTTTAGGGATGCAAAAAAATAAGTCAATTACATCAATAGAATCATGTTCTAAGTGAGAGCAAGAAAACGTCAGATTATAAAAGTGACTTCCTTCTTGCTCTCACTTAGAACATGATAGCAAAGCTGTAGGACTTTGGGAACTATTGGTCCTGTAGGAAACGGAAACACATTATAGAAGTGACTTTTGTCTTGCTCTCACTTAGAACATGATAGCATATTTGTAGGACTTTGGGAACTATTGGTCTTGTAGGAAACAGCACCAGGTTATAGAAGTGACTTTTTTCTTGCTCTCACATAGAACATGATAGCAGAGTTGTAGGACTTTGGGAACTATTGGTCGTGTAGGAAATAGCACCACATTATTGAAGTTACTTTTTTCTTGCTCTTACTTAGAATATGATAGCAGAGTTGTAGGACTTTAGGAACTATTGGTCCTGTAGGAGATAGCACCACATTATAGAAGTGACTTTTTTCTTGCTCTCACTTAGAACATGATAGCAAAGCTGTAGGACTTTGAGAACTATTGGTCCTGTAAAAATCAGCACCACATTATAGAAGTGACCTTTTTCTTGCCCTCTCTTAGAACATGATAGCATAGTTGTAGGACTTTGGAAACTATTAGTCCTGTAGGAAACATCACAACATTATTCATCGTCTCATTTAGAACATGATATCAGAGTTGTAGGACCTTGGGAACTGTTGGTCCTGTAGGAAACAGCACAACATTATAGAAGTGACTTTTTTCATTGTCTCACTTAGAACATGATAGCAGAGTTGTAGGACCTTGGGAACTGTTGGTCCTGTAGGAAACAGCACCACATTATAGAAGTGACTTTTTTCTTGCTCTCACTTAGAACATGATAGCAGAGTTGTAGGACTTTGGGAACTATTGCTCCTGTAGGAAACAGCACCATGTTATAGAAATGACTTTTTTCTTGCCATCACGTAGAACATGATAGCAGAGTTTTCGGATTTTGGGAACTATTGGTCCTGTAGGAAACAGCACCACATTATAGAAGTGACCTTTTTCTTGCCCTCTCTTAGAACATGATAGCATAGTTGTAGGACTTTGGAAACTATTAGTCCTGTAGGAAACAGCACCACTTTATTGAAGTGACTTTTTTCTTGCTCTAACATAGAACATGATAGCAAAGTTGTAGGACTTTGGGAACTATTGGTCCTGTAGGAAACATCACAACATTATTCATCGTCTCATTTAGAACATGATATCAGAGTTGTAGGACCTTGGGAACTGTTGGTCCTGTAGGAAACAGCACAACATTATAGAAGTGACTTTTTCATTGTCTCACTTAGAACATGATATCAGAGTTGTAGGACCTTGGGAACTATTGGTCCTGTAGGAAACAGCACCACATTATAGAAGTGACTTTTTTCTTGCTTTCACTTAGAACATGATAGCACAGTTGTAGGTCTTTGGGAACTATTGGTCTTGTAGGAAACAGCACCACATTATAGAAGTGACTTTTTTCTTGCTCTCTATTAGAACATGACAGCACAGTTGTAGGACTTTGGGAACTATTGCTTCTGTAGGAAACAGCACCATGTTATAGAAGTGACTTTTTTCTTGCCATCACGTAGAACATGATAGCAGAGTTTTTGGACTTTGGGAACTATTGGTCCTGTAGGAAAAAGTGCCACATTATAGAAGTGACTTTTTTTTCTCTCATTTAGAACATGATAGCATAGTTGTAGTACTTTGGGAACTTCTGATCCTGTAGGGAACAGCACCACATTATAGAAGTGACTTTTTTCTTGCTCTCAGTTAGAACATGATAGCATAGTTGTAGGATTTTGGGAACAATTTCTCATGTAGTAAACAGCACCACATTATAAAAGTGACTTTTTTCCTGCTCTAACTTAGAACATGAGAGCAGAGTTGTAGGACTTTGGGAACTATTGGTCCTGAAGGGAACAGAAGCACATTATAGATGTGACTTATTTCTTGCTCTCACTTAAAACAAGATAGCATAGTTGTAGGACTTTAGGAACTATTGTTCCTGTAGGAGACAGCACCACATTATAGAAGTGACTTTTTTCTTGCTCTCACTTAGAACATGATAGCAGAGTTGTAGGACTTTGGGAACTATTGGACCTGCAGGAAACAGCACCACATTATTGAAGTGACTTTTCTCTTGCTCTCACTTTGAACAAGATAGCATATTTGTAGGACTTTGGGAACTAATGGTCTTGTAGGAAACAGCACCACTTTATAGAAGTGACTTTTTTCTTGCTCTCACATAGAACATGATAGCAAAGTTGTAGGACTTTGGGAACTATTGGTCCTGTAGGAAACATCACAACATTATTCATCGTCTCATTTAGAACATGATATCAGAGTTGTAGGACCTTGGGAACTGTTGGTCCTGTAGGAAACAGCACAACATTATAGAAGTGACTTTTTTCATTGTCTCACTTAGAACATGATAGCAGAGTTGTAGGACCTTGGGAACTGTTGGTCCTGTAGGAAACAGCACCACATTATAGAAGTGACTTTTTTCATTGTCTCACTTAGAACATGATAGCAGAGTTGTAGGACCTTGGGAACTGTTGGTCCTGTAGGAAACAGCACCACATTATAGAAGTGACTTTTTTCTTGCTCTCACTTAGAACATGATAGCACAGTTGTAGGACTTTGGGAACTATTGGTCTTGTAGGAAACAGCACCACATTATAGAAGTGACTTTTTTCTTGCTCTCACTTAGAACATGATAGCATAGTTGTAGGACTTTGGGAACTATTGCTCCTGTAGGAAACAGCGCCACATTATAGAAGTGACATTTTTCTTGCCATCACGTAGAACATGATAGCAGAGTTTTCAGACTTTGGGAACTATTGGTCCTGTAGGAAACAGCGCCACATTATAGAAGTGACTTTTTTTTGTTCTCATTTAGAACATGATAGCATAGTTGTAGTACTTTGGGAACTTCTGGTCCTGTAGGGAACAGCACCACATTATAGAAGTGACACTTCTCTTGTTTTCACTTTGAACATGATAGCAGAGTTGTAGGACTTTGGGAATTATTGGTCCTGTAGGAAACAGCACCACATTATAGAAGTGACTTTTTTCTTGCTCTCAGTTAGAACATGATAGCAGAGTTGTAGGATTTTGGTAACAATTTCTCCTGTAGTAAACAGCACCACATTATAGAAGTGACTTTTTTCTTGCTCTCACTTAGAACATGCTAACAGAGTTGTAGGACCTTTGGAACTATTGGTCCTGTAGGAAAGAGCACCTCATTACAGAAGTGACTTTTCTCTTGCTCTCACTTAGAACATGCTAACAGAGTTGTAGGACTTTGGGAACTATTGGTCGTGTAGGAAATAGCACCACATTATTGAAGTTACTTTTTTCTTGCTCTTACTTAGAATATGATAGCAGAGTTGAGGACTTTGGGAACTATTGGTCCTGTAGGAGATAGCACCACATTATAGAAGTGACTTTTTTCTTGCTCTCACTTAGAACATGATAGCAAAGCTGTAGGTCTTTGAGAACTATTGGTCCTGTAAAAATCAGCACCACATTATAGAAGTGACCTTTTTCTTGCCCTCTCTTAGAACATGATAGCATAGTTGTAGGACTTTGGAAACTATTAGTCCTGTAGGAAACAGCACCACATTATAGAAGTGACTTTTTTCTGGTTCTCACTTAGAACATGATAGCAGAGTTGTAGGATTTTGGGAACTATTGGTCCTGTAGGAAACATCACAACATTATTCATCGTCTCATTTAGAACATGATATCAGAGTTGTAGGACCTTAGGAACTGTTGGTCCTGTAGGAAACAGCACAACATTATAGAAGTGACTTTTTTCATTGTCTCACTTAGAACCTGATAGCAGAGTTGTAGGACCTTGGGAACTGTTGGTCCTGTAGGAAACATCACCACATTATAGAAGTGACTTTTTTCTTGTTCTCACTTAGAACATTATAGCACAGTTGTAGGACTTTGGGAAGTATTGGTCTTGTAGGAAACAGCACCACATTATAGAAGTGACTTTTTTCTTGCTCTCACATAGAACATGATAGCAGAGTTTTAGGACTTTGGGAACTATTGGTCCTGTAGGAAACAGCACCACATTATAGAAGTGACTTTTTTCTTGTTCTCACTTTGAATATGACAGCAGAGTTGTAGGACTTTAGGAACTATTGCTCCTGTAGGAAACAGCACCACATTATAGAAGTGACTTTTTTCTTGCCATAACTTAGAACATGATAGCAGAGTTTTCAGACTTTGGGAACTATTGGTCCTGTAGGAAACAGTGCCACATTATAGAAATGACTTTTTTGTTCTCATTTAGAACATGATAGCATAGTTGTAGTACTTTGGGAACTTCTGGTCCTGTAGGGAACAGCACCACATTATAGAAGTGACACTTCTCTTGTTTTCACTTTGAACATGATAGCAGAGTTGTAGGACTTTGGGAATTATTGGTCCTGTAGGAAACAGCACCACATTATAGAAGTGACACTTCTCTTGTTTTCACTTTGAACATGATAGCAGAGTTGTAGGACTTTGGGAACTATTGGTCTTGTAGGAAACAGCACCACATTATAGAAGTGACTTTTTTCTTGCTCTCAGTTAGAACATGATAGCATAGTTGTAGGATTTTGGTAATTTCTCCTGTAGTAAACAGCACCACATTATAGAAGTGACTTTTTTCTTTCTCTAACTTAGAACATGAGAGCAGAGTTGTAGGACTTTTGGAACTATTGGTCTTGTAGGAAACAGCACCACATTATAGAAGTGACTTTTTTTGCTCTCACTTAGAACATGATTGTAAAGTTGTTGGACTTTGGGAACTATTGGTCCTGTAGGAAACAGCACCACATTATAGAAGTGACTTTTTTTCTTACTCTTACTTAGAACATGATAGCATAGTTGTAGGACGTTGGGAACTTTTGATCCTGTAGGAAACAGCATCACATTATAGAAGTGACTTTTTTCTTGCTCTCGCTTAGAACATGATAGCAGAGTTGTACGACTTTGGGAAGTATTGTTCCTGTAGGAAACAGCACCACATTATAGAAGTGACTTTTTTTCTTACTCTTACTTAGAACATGATAGCAGAGTTGTAGGACTTTGGGAACTATTGGTCCTGTAGGAAACAGCACCACATTATAGAAGTGACTTTTTTCTTGCTCTCACTTAGAACATGATAGCAGAGTTGCAGGACTTTGGGAACTATTGGTCCTGTTTTGTATAGGATGAGTACTAGATTAGAGAAGGAAGAAGTTTTGTTCATTCCTTATCTCAATGTCAGGGATTTTTACACATGAATTGGGGAGCGGCACTGGGTGCCAAATAAGCCAGCTTTGACTTTGATGAGATACATGCCCTGACTTTCTCTTTGTAGTTTGTCTTATTTAGTATTTCAATCCATTCATTTTTTTTTGCCACCTCAGGGTGTCCCTGCCATGTTGCTCATATCTTAGTTTCAGTCTGTCTCCTTACCTGCTTGTATCAGCTGTGATTCTGGTGATATACAAACACTGTTTATTGTGTGTTGTTATAGCTGCTAATCTGCCATGCAAACTTATTTTGTTGACTCTCCTCTTCTATCATGGGCAATTGTCATAAGAAGCAGAAGAAAAAAGTCAGTGCTTAGGACTCCCTCATTACCACTACCTCCTATTGTTACGTACATTTAATTATCAACTTCTGCACTGCATTTTAAAATGTAACGTACTTGTTGTACTTTGTATATCACCAGGACTCTCTCTTACAGCCCCACCAAACTGTTTACCTTTACGACCAGGTTTTCTTGCTCACATTTTTAATGTTTTTTTGTATTCTTGGCACTAAGTCTTAAGCTCTCTCCCTTTATCTTATTTCCTGATGTATATAGCTGTACCATTTCCTGCTTGTCTCTGTTTTACAATGAATCCTTGTCTCTGTGTGCAATAACCACATTCTATTCTCACTGTTAGTCTAGCTTTGTCCTACATCTTTTTTTCCTTTCTAATACAATTTCTATCCTCCTCACCTCTATGGATTGCAACTCCTTTTCTGCTATTAGCACTATTTTTTAACTATCGTGCCTTTATTCTACTCTGCAGTTTCACTCCTGCTTGTCTTACCTGTAAATATACTGATTGTTTTTTTTTTGTTATCAAGTTTGAGCCAGGTTTATTACCCTTATCTGTATTTACTTTTACTCTCCCCCCCATCGTTTGTCAGCCAAGATTCTCCCGTGTTGCCTCGCTGCATTTAAAAGTTTAATTCAGCATTTTGTCACCATCTTCCCAGTCTGTCTCCTTACCTGCTTGCATGCATTGTAATTCTGGTGATATGCAAATGCTGTTTACCGTGTGTTGTAAGTGTATTACAATGTTTATGTAATGAGACACTTTTTCTAACATATGTAGCCCTCTATAATATCTTTACCATATATTTAATGTAATATGTCCCGCTTAGACTAGTGACTACTAATGCTAGTAGATTAGCTCATTGTCACTATCTCCCTGCAATATTCAATTGCTGTTACCATTGCTCCATCTGGGGACCAGCAAGGTTAACTGCTGCTACTGTTAAATGCTGCAATAGTATTTTATATAAAGTGATAGTTGTGCAATGGTTTATGCAGCCTTCTACCATGTTAAAGTAGTGTGTTGTACCACCAATCATTCTTATGTATGATATGATTATTTTTATCTAACTCTCTCTTCTATGCCTGCTGTCACCACTGTTAGCAACATTGGTGGTGCTACAGCATTTGCTTTTTGTTTTGTGTTTGTGAAAAGGTTGTTAATAGTTTAATGTTAATGTTTGATAATGGTGATTGCACTACAGTAATATGTCTTTGAATATTAACAGATTTATGGTGCTAGATGTGTTTCAATTTTTAGTAGCCTCCATGTGATTCAGTCTTTTGATTGCTCATTTGCATTATATGTTTTAGCTTTTAGAATTCGCACCTCCTTTTTCTAATTGCTATTTATATTTGTAACTTCCTCCAGCTGTCCTACTCTTTTAGAACTCCTCTTATCCTTTCCCTCCACTTCTCTACTCATTATTTTTTTTTACTTTATTCTCCTTCTGCTCCTTGTATATTTAGATATCTAACTATTTTCATGCTTTTACCCTCATTTGTTTTTCTTTTCCCACAGGTTATAATCGCTAATCTACCCTACACACATATCCAGCTCACTCTCCTCTTCTATCACAGGCAACAGACATAAGCAGAAGAACAAAGTTAGTGCTTAGGACTGTCTTGTCACCACAACCTCCTGACTATTGTTATGTGTGTTTAATTACCATCTACTGCCCTGTATTTTAAAGTGTACCATACTTGCAGTACTTTGTGTATCACAAGGGCTACCTCTTAAAGCCCTCCTCCCCCAAACTGATTGCCTTTACGACCAGTTTTTCTTTCTCAATTTTTTAATGCTTTTTTGTGGGTCTATATTAAATCAGCGAACACTTAAAAAAGAGAATGCTGATTTTTCGACCCCATGTAAGCAAACGCTTACAATCCCGAACACTTGGAACAGCAATTTTTTTATCAGGGAAAAAATCACTGTTCCACAAAAAATAAATAAATAAATAAAAATAAAAACTTCAAAACATTACATAAAGTGGGGGGCTTTGCCCCCATCCCCCCCACACCCCCTACTTAAATAAACAAACTCCGAGATCACAGTACAATGAGGAAAACAGCAAAGTAACAGAGGCAGCCAAGCGATTTCTTTCCCAGGGAAAGAAATCGCTTATATGCTGTTTCACTATTTTGCTGTTTCGTGCTTTCAAGTTTGATCAAGACTCATTCGAAGGATTGCGTCTTCGATTATATAATAGGCACCCTTTTTTGTATTCTTGTGCACTAAGTCTTAAACTGTCTCCTATTAGCTTATTTCTTGATGTATCTAGCTCTACCATTTCCTGCTTGTCTCTGTTTTATCAATGAAACCCTGGCCCTGTTTGCAATAACCACCCTCTATTCTCACTCTTTGTCCTATGTCTTTTTTCCTTTCTAATACAATTTATGCCCTTCTCAACTCTATATATTGCAACTCCTTGTCTGCTCTTTGTACTATTTGTTAACTATCATATTTATTTTACTCTGCAGTTTCACTCCTTCTTGTCTTACTGGTAAATATACTGATTATTTTTTTCTTAAGTTTGAGCCAGGTTCAACCTGCTCCATTCACCCTCACTATGATCTGACTCACTCCTCTCCTCTAGTCTACCCCCATACCCCCAATTCTCACCCATCCCCACTACACCTACACTTTTACCTACATAGCTCCACCCATCTCTACTACTCCATTCAAAGCCTCCCGCCTATTTTACACTTATTTTAGCACTCCAATCAAAACCTCCCATCTATTTTACATTTACTTTAGCTGTGTTTCCATACTTATAATTACTTCTCACATCCTTTACCAAATACTCCATAACATTTGCACATTAATCATTCCTAGCTCCCAAATATGCCTGTCTTCCTACAACCTCATATACCATCACAGTTTCCATAAATTTGCTCCTCAACTGGTTCCATGTAATCTACCCTACTACTTTATCCCCAAACACTTGGACTCTGCACATTTATCACCCAATCTCACGCCTCTTTTTATCAACCCCTGCAAAAAAAAAACAAAAAAAAAACATTTTCTCCTTTCTATTATCTGTACTACCACAATGCAGCAACATCCAACCCAACCCTTGTCCTATAACTATTCATCCTTACAACACTCCCAACAAAAAAATAAATATCATCACACTCAACATCAGAAGCTTATGCAACAAAATATCCACTTTTTCATGCATGGATAGACCAGTATAACCAGATATACTAGCCCTTAGTGAAACCTGGATAAAATCCAATATTCTTGACTCCAGAACCCTACCTCCTAACTATAGCATAATCAGGTCTGATAGAACCCATAAGAAGGGTGGTGGTATAACTCTACTCTATCCAGATAAGTTCAATGTCACTCCTTACAGAAAAGATACCCCTACTTTCTCCTCTGCAGAATTGCTAGTTTCCTATTAAATTATCAATAACACTATAGAATCTGCTTAATTGTTCGCTACACCCCCAGGGCTCCACATTCCTATTCTTGAAGACATCCTTTCCTGGACCACTTAAACATTCCAAAATGAAACTATCATATTAGGAGACACAAACATTGACTGGCATACTTTAACCTCCCATCAATCCACTTACAGCATCAACCTATATGGTTTTACTCAACTAATTTCCTGCCCCACTAGATATACACTACACTCATATGTAGACATATGTAAGTCGACCTAAGACTGGATATTGGTATCACACCCTTCCAACTTCATCAGTGTTGGTACATATCCTAACTCCCTTAGGGACCACCTACCTGCTTATGCTATTTGTGTAAACACACCCTCTCCAAAAAACCCACTTACTATAATCTGTACATAATCTCACAAACATCTCTGAGAAATGTAATGAACTACCTTTTAAAACAAACTGGTCTCCACTAAAGTTAGTGACACTAGATGAGGCTGCTCACTACTTTAATAACTGATTTCTAAACCTACTAGATACCTTAGCTCTAGTCTGTTCCAAAATAGTCAAAAACAATCCCATACCATGACTTACTAAGGAAAGTAAAATTCTAATGAAAAACAAAAGGATGCAGCCTGGACTCTACGGAAAAAAAGCAAAAATGATCAAGATCTCACTACATTCAAACATCTGCATAAGCAAACAAAAAACGAAATGACTAAGGATAAACAGACTTACTATAATCATCTGTTGCTCAAACATAAAACTAATCCAAAACATTTTTGTCCACTATCACAACTCTACTCCATCCTGGAACCAAGAAGGGCTCCAATAGTTCACTCAATGCCCCTGTCTATCAAACTGCTGAAGATGTTAACATTCACTTCGTCCAGTTTATAGCCAATCTTATCTCTAAAACAAGTAACACTTGCCTCTCTTCTCCTTTGGTGACCCCTAATTTTCCTGTCATTCCTGACTACCCCCTCCCTTAGGAACCCCTACTGATCACAATCCAATTTTTTTTCTTCAGCTGGTCCCTATAAGCCTCATAAAAAATCCTACTCATACTCGGACTTTCCCCTACCTCTGCTGATGACCTTCCACCTACCTAAAACTTGCAGCTGAATTTATTGCTTACCCTTTCAGTATCCTGATAAATTGATCTATATCTGACTTTAAAGTACTTAACATCTGGAAAATGTCCTATATCATCCCTATTCACAAAGGTGACAAATCCTTGGAACCTACAAATTTTCATCCAATAGCCTTATTTTCTCCTATCTCTAAAATAATGGAAAAATGTATCCATATTCAACTATTGAAATACTGACAACGTAACAACCTACTTACACACACACACAACATAGCTTCCGTCCTTGCCACAGTACAAGTTCAGCCCTCCTAGCCTTCACCAATCACATAAATAGAGACAGAAACTCCGATTGCTATGTTTCAACTCTGTTTCTTGACCTGTCAAAGGCTTTTGACAGCGTCTCACACTCTTTACTTTTGAACAAGTTAGCTAACCTAGGAGTTTCCCCACATACACTAAATTGGTTCCATAGCTATTTATATAATCGTAAACAGGCCATAAAATGGTCTAACATTATTTCCCCTTTTTAGCAAATCCCACCTCAGGGATGAATTTTAGGACCCCTACGTTTTAATATTTTTACTAATGATCTACACTTAGCTTCTACTTGTGGAACTCTCATTACATATGCTGATGACTCCACTATAGACTGTACCTCTAACATACTACCCCAGCTTCACTCCATCACTCAGCTAACTTTTTCCTCTGTTGAATCCTGGCTCACTAAAAGCCAGTTATTTCTCAACCCTAAAAAGAGCAAGTTGCTTGTCTTTCTGCCAAAGAACTGTGCTACTAATAAACATTTCTTCAAAATTCTCTCTTCTGATAACACCACCATTGAAATTGTCCATTACACTAAACTACTTGATGTAATTATTGGCAATCAACTAAAGTTTTATCTCCACATACAAAAAAACATAAAGAAAATCGATCAGAAACTTTGCACATTATACAGAAATAAACACACCCTCACCTCATCTGCTAGTCACATTTGCCAAAACTTTCCTTCCGCCAGTCCTTCTCTACAGAACGGCAGTACTTATCGATTTACAGGGCACTTCCAGAGCTAAAATGGAACAATGCTAAAGGTGGCCATATTTGCCACCAACTCAAAAACCAGAACCTGTCACTGTCTGGCATTAAAAAAAAAAAACTAAACTGGATAGAATTCCCCAACTACCTGCTTTATACCCAACTTATTACACTTCATAACTTGGTCTACAATGCCTTAGCCTGCCCAGCTCTAAACAACATCATCAAGTTATACAAAACAAACAGATCACTTAGGTCCACAGATAAAGATCTTCTTACTATATCCAAACCCTCTAAGTTAGCTGGATTCGGCCTATACTCCTATTATGATGCAAAAGGTTACAAGTCTCTTCCTCTAACTGTGAGAGCTACTTCTAATCTACTCGCTTTTAAATCCATGCTGAAACAACACATGATTAACTCCTGGCTCTGCCATTGTGAAAATTCAGGCTAAGCTTTTTCTCAAGATTAGACCATATTGTATCTTTCTATCTTCTTATGAAGTTCAAACTGTGTCTCTACGCTTGTACTTATTTTTCTTGTCTACTTTTCAAACACTCACAACATTTTGCTTAATTTCTGGGGTTTGCATTTCATTTTTATGTTTTTATATTTTGTTGTAATTAACTTTTATCATTTATTTTATTTATATTTTTACTGTATTTGTAAATCTGTATTCCACTTTTTGTAACTCTTGTAATCCCATACATCTGTATATATTGTTAGTTGTTCAAAGTTTATATATCTCTGTAATTTGGAGCTTTTCTCCCCTGGTCTCCACTGAAAATGGGTTCTCTTTGACCCAGTCAGTAAGCAAATGCCAAATAAATAAATAAATAATAGTAAATTTATTTATTTATTAATTATTTATCTTTGCTTACTGAGAAAGTCTGAGAAAAGCTCCATTTGTTTACGTTGCATTATACTTAGTCCCAGTTAACACCAAGTAGTTACATTTCTATTTACATTTATACACATACAATAGTGCATTTATACAGTGTAAGATTTTACAGAGGTAGAAGTTACTAAAAAGGAAGCACATGTGTGACATAATGGATTGTACAGGAAGTAGTAGTAAAGCATAAACAATGTTTTGTCATTTCAGTGAGGTTTGAGAGTATTCTGTTTAAGGAGAGTATTTGGAGAACTAAAGAAGTAATACTAACACTCTGTCCCATTTTAAACTCTCCAGGACTGGCTTTTTTACATATCCTCTGTTGCAACTTTTTTTCCCTTTGCATATGTTTATTAAATACTGACATTTCAATTTTTAACTTATCTTGCAAGCTTGTAATGTACAAAAATACACTTTAAAAAAGAGATTTTTTTCCTTTTCCCTCTCCCTTGTCTACTTTGCTATGTACCCCAAGCATCAGGATATCTTCCGTACAGTTACCCAAAGCTTGGGGCAATTCCCTCAAAGCAAAAAAGAGGTAAAGAAGTGACTGATTGTAGTTCTGTATAACTGTTCTCCAGTGCTTAGGCATAGGCTTCAGAGTTTTATAAAAGAGCTCCATTAACCCACCTCTTTGAGGGTGATACATTGAGATTCTAAACTGTTTAATTAAAACACTGCTAATGCTAGTGTATTACCATGGACGTTAATGTCATTATGTACCCTCATAAAAAGCAACACTAGATCTTTGGCTATTCACTCAGTGTTGGCTTTTCACAGAGTACGGCTTCATGAAACCTACTAGCATAGTTAGTACTAAGTAGAATGTATTAGAGGCAATAGGCATAAGTATCAGCAGACTTTGGAACTCAGGATTTGGTGCCATCTTTTGACACTCCGGGCAAGCTACACAGAAGATCTGAATGCATTTCATTACACCAGGCCAATAAAATCTAACAAAAATTCTAACTTTGATCTTGGCCATCTGAAAATGCTCACCCAAAATATGGAAAAATGGCAGCCTCATCATATGTGGTTAAAAGGTATTGGAACTAGCAGATACTGCAGTATTTATTCTTTGTGTTTTATTTTATCCTGTAGAGGAATTAATTCTTCAACTGAAAATGTATTTATGTGCTGAGACCAATCTACTCATGCTCCTCTTTCGATTCTTGTTTTGCTTAAATTGTTTTCCTTGCACTGTGCTTTCATAAAATTGTCATTGCCTATTTGCAAATCTCCCAGGTCAGGAACACTTCCATTAGTACATTGGCATGAAGTAGAGGTTATAGCCTCCTCACAAATGACCACAGGTGTAGGCATTTCTTCTTATCTTATTACTTTGTGTAGAAATGGTAACTCATGCCAGTCACTTACTTCTGCTTTTTCAGTTTATCTTTATTGTTATGTTACAACTTCTGAATCTCCCTGCTGTGGAACATCCAATTCCTGACCAGCTCTCTGTTTTGTCATTACAGAGAGAAACCGTGGATTCTGTTCTCATTCCCCTTTCTTCTCCTAGTATTATTTTTCCCTCTGAGTCCTCACTTTCTGCCTCAAACAGATATCCTTCATTGCTATAACATTTTGAATAAAACAATATTTCTTAGGTATATCACAATTCCTGTGCCATTTGCTAGAAAAATTACCATTTCACATTAGCATATGTGCTGTTGCTAGCTTCTTACTGTACAGTAGCAGAGAAGGAGGTTGGCAAAATGGTTAAGATATTTGCCTTACAGACACCAGGTGCAGGGTTTGATTCTCACATTAGTTAATTGGCTACACTTAAAATGGCCCACAAGGGCTGCTAGCCTAGTACTAATCTATGAACCTAAACATTCCAGAATTTCTGACACATCTAAACAACTACTATATATATATATATATATATATATATATATATATATATATATATATATATATATATATATATAACTATATATATATATATATATATATATATATATATATATATATATGGGTCTACTACTAATGCCCGAAACGACGATTTCCCGACAGAAAACTCCCCGACGCCAGATGACCGACAGGTAAGTGTACCGACAGGGTGATTTGCCGACAGCGGAAAGTCCGACAAGGGAATTCAGGTAAGTGCTCGAGATTGTGGGATGTCGGGTTAGGCTGTGGGAGTGAGGGACTGTAGTTTAGGGATGGGTTAAGTGAGTTAGGGTTAGGGTGCAGGTAGGTGAAGTGTGCAGTTAGGGTTAGGAGCTTGGGCTAGGGGTGGTTAAGTGAGTTAGGGTTAGGGTGCAGGTAGGTGAAGTGGGACCTTAGGGTTAGGGTTTGGGTCAGGGCTAGTGTGTATGCTATGTAGTGTCACGTGTTGTTTCGGTGTAATGGTGTTGTAATGGTGTTCGGTGTTTTGCATTGTCGGGTTTGTGTGATGTCGGTCATCAGTTTTCTGTCGGGAATGGTAATTAGTAGTAGACCCATATATATATATATATATATATATATACACACACACACACACACACACACACACACACACACACACACACACACACACGTCTATATATATATATGTAAGTGTTGCTAAGGGTCTCCTATTTGTTGAAAGGCCAAAATACTGACAACCACAATAACAAGACGAAAATCGCGAATCAGGTAACCATGCATAGGGCAAGTGAATACTTGCCTAAAACAACAGTAACAAAGAACGCACCACCTAAAACCCACTTAGGTGGGAAGCTACACACCCCACATCCCCCGATGTTGGGGGGCTTCGCCCCCCACCCCCTAACTATATATACCAAACTCTGGGATTGCACTACAGTAGAGAAATGGCATAATCCCCCAATGGACAAGTATTCATTTGCTCTGTGCATACTTACCTGATTCATGATTCCATGTTTTGTGATTTTCATCTTGGCGTTGTGGTCATCAGTATTTTGGCCTTTCAGGAAATAGAAGTAGACCTGTTGCTAACATTAACACAAAATAATAAACAAAAAAAAAGTTGACATGCAACTAAGTTGACACAAAATAAAAAAAATAAAAAAAGTTGATATGCAACTACATATGCTCCAAGACACAACCTTGGAGCATGTAACTACAAAATGTTATTTTTAGCAAGAGGGTCTAAACTCACATGTGGAGGGCTGTACCACCCAAAGCCCATGCTAATTATGCATTCTAACTCTGAGATTCTATATAACCTGGAAAAGTAGTACATGCTCTAAGCTTTTTATTTGTCCTTGTATTTTTAGTACTATTGCATACTTACTGATCGGCATCCTTATTCTAATTTTTTTTTCTAAATATTATATTCGATCTCACTTATACCTGCATTTGTTTCATAGCACCCAACGACACTTATATGTAACATTGCTCTCGTTTTACCTGTTGTATGAACTTTCTGTACTTACTGTATTATCTTCTGTGCTCATTATTGGAAACGTGTGTGACACTTATATATGATATTGTGCTCATTTTACTTATTGCATTAACTTCCTGTACTTACTGTTTTACGTCTATACTCATTGTTGGAACATTTCACCCTGGGCATCTGCTGAAAAAATTTTTTTGCTCCTTTGGACTTTCCCAGTAAACAAAAGACAAATAAATAAAATAAAAATCCTGGTAATGTAGTCATCTCACACAATTGTTAATCAGCTGTGTTGTTGACCACATTTTGTTGAAAAAACAGATGTTGACTATATTGACAGTGATTGTGGTGCCTCACATACACACACACATATGCATATCTATATATATATATATATATATATATATATATATATATATATATACATACACACACACACACACACACATATATATATATATATATATATATATATATATATATATATATATATATGTATATATATATATATATATATATATATATATATAAATGTGCATGCATATATGTATATGGTTCTACTATGGTTGATAGAACTTTCAGAACTCTCAAGATCATATGGCTGAGACCATATGTTTGAAGTTCTGAAACGTTGATAAACATTGTACTGAGATCGCTGTACAGCATGGGATGCAGGATTTGCCATTTTCCTCACTGTAGTGTGATCTCAGAGTTGGTATATTTAAGTAGCATGGGGTGTGGGGGTGCAGGGGGGCTTGCCCCCTGGAAAAAGGTAAGTAAAAGGTGTTTTGTTCCTTGTTTTTCTTTCAAAGTTTCAGAACTTTGAACATATGGTCTTGGCCATATGGTCTTTGGAGTTCTGAAAGTAAGATCAACCATAGTATGTATGTATATATATATATATATATATATATATATATATATATACATAATATTTCATTACATAATGAAGACAACAAAATATTTGCTAAGAGATAAAAAAATGATGCAATAATTTTGACTTCATCATGATGAGCAAGATGTCCAATTCTGGGGACATGGCCACAATGATGAGCAGTTAATTGCACTGTTTTTAGCTGTGCTTCATTTTAACATCTCTGATAGGATTTTTACTAAAAAACTCAAATATAATGTTTGACAACTTGATGGATTTATAGTTGAGAACCTGCTGAAAGATTTACTACAAAAATAAAAAGCTTGAAACTATTTTAATTGCTTTTTCCTGTCAAGAAAACTAGAAAGAACTAACTGTGTCAAAATGAGCCAGTCTAAGCCAGGTATACAGGACAGTACTATGAAAAAAGACATACAGGCTATATTAAGTAATATCAATGAGTAACAATATACCAAGTAATATCAATGAGTAACAATATACTAAGTAATATCAACGAGTAACAATATACCAAGTAATATCAATGAGTAACAATATACTAAGTAATATCAACGAGTAACAATATACTAAGTAATATCAATGAGTAACAATAGATAAACTAGAAAACAAAACTGACAATTTTAAAGAGGAATGTAAAAAAACAAGTACTGAGTGAATCTCATAAACGACAATCATAACAAATCTCGAATATGGAAGAGGCAATGTCTGATTTTGATGAAAGATTACTTGAAAATAAAAATAACACTGAATTTCTTCTGAAACAAAGCAACTTATTCTAGGAAAAAATAGAAGACTTAGAGAACATATCTAGGAGAAATAACATACGGGTTTACAGGATTCCTGAAAAAGTAGAGGGAGATGGTATGATTCAATTCCTTAACACCTGGCTGCCTAAACTTTGAACATGACTGAATTTTTTTTCATTTGGCATTGATCGTTTTCCAACTTATCTATGAAAAAAGCACTTTCACCAAGGCTGTGATCATAACATTATTCTCAAGTTAGGATAAGGATTTAGTCTTAAAACCTGCATGGACTAATTATCCAGTTAAAATGAAAGAAAATACTATGAGATTTGACAATGACTCATCAACATTAGTGATATCAAAGAGAAAAGCATGTGTACCACTTGTTAAAAGCTTGTTTCCAGTAAAAATAATGATTCATCTTGCAGAAGGAAAGAAGATTAATAACACCTTTGAAAATGCAAAGGAATTTATACAGAAAAATAAAATCTTAGAAAAAAAAACAGAAGAAATTGACTGGAATCTGTCAAATTCTTTGAAGAGAAATACAACAAGAGATGGCTGGTTAATAAAAGACAAAAACAGTAAAAAACTGAAGGACAAATGAAAATCATTATATTTCACAGTTATGAATTCTTATTAATTTAAAGAAGTGCTTAAATACTTATGAACAGGTGCTGAATATTACTTTCTACAAACTAAATTCTTTCTTGCTTTCCTTCCCTACTTCAGTTGGTTACTAGTTCCTTTTTTTAAAATGCTAAAGTTTGATTCTTTTAGGTATATATGAAATTAAAGTCACTTATTTTTATTTAGCATTTAGAAAGTTAAACTATTTTATTAAAAGTTAATAATTATTATGATGAAACGTATGCTAGGAGGCACACTTTCTGATATAAAGAAAGAAGAAAATCCCCAATAAATGAACTGTGCCTGTAAGCCAACAAAAAATGTAACCAAAGAAAATAAGGCAGAAAAACACGACTGGAAGCATAAAATGTTAGATTAATGAGGTACGTGCTTTCACACCAAATAGTAATGCTTCTTTAGACCATATAAAACCTACATCAGCAAACACTTTTAATATATTCACTCTAGTTCAAGGCAGCCAGTTAACATCAGAAAAGGATAAACTTAGTTACAGCTAAAATGCTGCTGACAGTATGTGTGTAACTTGAGTGGTTGCTGAGATATTGTAAGTTGTTTACAAAATATTACAAATGTTATAGTTACTGTGTTTACTGTGACTTATAAAATTTGTTTAAGACTTAGAACATAAAGAATACTACCACTATAAAAATAGTTTCTGCTGAAGAGTTTGCCATTCATACTTCTTTCATAACCCCTATGCTTCCAGAAATATGAACATTTGTTTGAAATGTGAGGACATAATTTGATTCTGTCAAAAGGCTGAGACTCCATCCATTGGAAATGACAGTGCAAACTTTATGAACTACATTGTAGTGAATGAGTTTAAAAAATGACAGTCTGCTTTATATTAAAACATCTGATACAAATAGAGCTTACTGAATCATTAAATATTATTTCTTTAACTACAATAGCTTTTTTAGTGGTTAACATACTTTGAAATAGTTTTTGTTGTTTTTTTTAGTGTTTTGTAAGGATTTGAGGGATTGATGTATAATGTAGAGGTGACTTGGATTCACTCATGAATGTTGTTTTTGAATTGTAGCTGATAAAGTGTTCATTTGCAAGCCCTTGTCATGAGGATCAGCTTGAAGTAGCTTAATTAGAATCTTGACCACTTTTGATGCTGCGGGAGTTCTGAAATTCTAAGAATTGGCCAGGTTACTTCTTCCTTTCTAAAAGTAAATAATCATAATATTTTAAATCATATGCTAAGATGTCAATAAATTCAAATTAGGTAATAATCAAAGCACAATGAATTGCATTCTAAACCACTGTCAGTTATTAAATAGTTCTGAATGCTTGCAGTATATCAAAAGGATAGTTTATATACTAGCCTATAGAATGATACTTATGATTAAAAAATAGGTTTGTGTTTCTCTGTTATTGTCTCGTTTTAATGATAACAAAACTTAATATCTAAGAACAATTTATTATGGAAAATTTGAATCTTAACAGGAATGCAAACAGATGTTTGTTCAGATTTTATTAAACATAACATTTTAGGGGAAAAAATAGGACTGATTCTAATAGTAGTACTCGATTAAAGAGTATCAAATTTTTAAGGGTAAATATAAATGTTCGATTATATGATACTGTGCACTAGGATTATAGCTAAAATATACAACCTAGGAATATAATAATAGTACAAAACATAGTAAACAAACAGAAATAGAAAGAGATCAGAATAAGTAAATATGTATATAGTTAAAGAATATAAATATGTCTACAAGTGTGGGTGGTTAGCATTGTGGTTAGGGTGCTCATTTTATAGGCACAAGGTTCAGGCTTTGATTCTCACATATCATAATTGGCTGGGCTTAGAACGGTCTACAAGGACAGTTAGCCTGGTAACAATTTATGAACTTATGATCCTATGATCAACTTTACAGATAGTAAATAAAATAGAAAATGCAAAATCATCTGACCGACAAATTAATAAATATGAAAATAACAACCTCCCTATAGTAGACAAGAAGATAATGTGAGGTACAGGGAAAGATGATTGTAGTGATATTCAGTTTGGTCAACCTAGAATAAAGATTCTGAACACCTGTTTAACTTTTCTTATTCATAATAACTCATTGACAGGCTTTTTTAAGATGATGCTTACTATAAAATGAGACACATTAATATGAATCCAAAGCATGAGCTAAACATTGTTAGTTTAATTGAGAGTTTCAGAGGTAGTTTGCTCATCTTTTTCAGCAGACTAGGAATATGGTATTCCATGGTAGAATGTTTTATGGTTATATCATTAGGTAATTTTTTATTTGTTTCAAATGTTTTGTCCATAGCTGAAGATTTCATATTGTTATATATAAAGTATATAATAAGTTCTGTACATAGCTGTGATTTTATTATACCTGTGTTTTTATCATATATACATGTCTGATTTTTAACTGCATATCTATTAATATTAATGGATTTTATAATCCAACAAAGAGGGCGGTCTGTTCAAATACTTGCAATTATATAACATTCTAATAGTATTTCTACAAGAATCACATTTATTTAATAAAGACATAAATAAACTTTCATTAAAGAATTATTTGGTTTTTAGTAGGTTCAGGCTTTTGAGCTAAAAGAAAAGGCACCATCATTTTATAGAAGAACTCACCAGTAACGCCTAAAGTAAAAGATACCTATGTTGATAAAAGTGGTATGTTAAGCATTGTTATAACTGAGTGGAACAGAAAACTATATTCATTGGTGAGCTTTTACTGGATTCCAGGAGTTGGAGCTAAAGATGTAAAAAAATGTTTAGGCATTATAGCCTAAACCATGAAAGGTGAAGTAATAATGGCTGTTGATTTTAATTGTATTTTATCAGAAAAACGTTCCACTGCAGATAGAAAGCTGAGAATCACATCTTCAGCCAAACACTTAAGGAATTTTGCAAATTTAAAGAAAGCACATTCACTTCAATTTACCCACTACTTATATAAATATTTAACACAAACAAATATTGATAAATGTTTTGTCTCAATCAATCTGCTCTCAGTCCATTATCAGACCATAATGCTGTAATCTTTAACATTATTTTACCAGTGTACATTATTAAAACAAAAGGATTCAAGGATTGGTATGTTAAACAGATCAACAATTTCTTAGAAATAAACATGAATGGTGAAGTTACTGACATTGTTCTGTGGGATTCACTAAAGGGTTACTTAAATGGAAAAGTTACGAGCTGGTATATTAGTAAAACAATAGAATGGGGCAAAACATTGAATATATTACAGGCCAAAATAGAGGCACTAAAGTTAAATCTAAAGCCAAATGACATTATCTGTCAGTATGAACTTAAAAACATGAATACAAAATATGTTGACATTCTAAATCATAAAGTTTAATTAATCCTAGAAAAACTTAAACTTTAGACATATTCAGTAAACAATTTAAGCTTGTATAAACTTGCTCTTAGATCAAAGTAAATAAATAAATAAAATCATATCAAAGAAATTCTAAGACATATAAATAATAAAAAAGAAAGTAGAACAGATATTAAAGGTATTCTTGAAGGCTTCAAAATATTTTATGAAAATATAACTAATAATACAAGTAACCCAGATGATGATGCTATAGCTGAATTTTTTCTATGGGAAAATATAAATAATAAAATAATAAGTGAAGACGTAAAGAAAATAGACCTTTCACTTTAACAAAAATAAAAGATCAAATAAAAAAGTAAAAAAATATAATGCACTGGGCTTAGATGGCCTTATAGCAGAACTATATAAAATACTACCACATGACACAGTTACAATATTAGACAAGGTATATAGAGAAATAAAAATAACTGCTGAAGTCCCCCCATCATATAAATATTCCCTTATATCACCTATTTTAAAACAAGATAAGGATCCTACAAAGTGTTCATAATACAGACCCATTTTACTTTTACATGTGGACTAAAAGATGTGTCTGCCCATTTTAGCTAACATAATTAATCTGCTTATAGCTAAACTAATTAACAATGATCAAACTGTGTTTATTTTAAATAGACAAGTACAGGATAATATAATAGAAATACATTAATAGACTATGCAAAAAAAATAAAACAATCTTTCTTAGTCTCAATTTAGATAAGGCCTTTGGCTCAGTTAACTGTTTAAAACACTTTGAGTGTATAATTTCTCACCTGAGCTAATTGCATTAAATTCTAAGTTACACAATTACTCTTGTGCTAATGTTAAAATATGGTCTTTTCTTTCTAGTGCCTTTAAATTACAAAATGGCACAAAACAAAGCTGTCCATTATCCCCTCTACTTTTTACATTAGCTATATATCCCTTTGCTAATAGTATTAGATCCAATAAGAACATTAATGGTATCAAAATAAAATAAGATTTTGAACTAAAGATTCATCTCTTTGCTAATGAAATTTTAAAAGCAATATGAAATATAGAAAATCCATTAGAACATATAATTAGTTGTATTAGTCAGTTTGAAGAAATCTCAAACTTAAGATTTAATTACAATAAGACAAGTACATTATTAATTAATAAAAAAAAATAAAAAATCCATACAAAAATATTCTAATTTCATCTGGAATAGCAATCAAATGAAATACAATGGTATAACCATTACGTCTAATAGTAAAGAAATTTTACAAACTTTCAACAGGTTGCTGATAAACTTTTAACTTTAGTCACACATTGGAACAAATTCTTCTTTACCATGGAATAATGAGTAATGCTTATTAAGATGTTAATTCTCCCTAAAATATTGTTTGTCTTACAATCTTTAGAACTATCTCCACCAAAAAAATGATGAAGAGGATAATATTCTACTTATATGTTTTTGTCACCTAATAAACTAAGAGTTTCCTTTTATTGGCACAGAAAAGGTTGGGATAATGGTGGAACACAATTCCCTGATATTCACTTGTATGCTACTTCAGTAGTTGTAAAAGTTATAGTGTTGTGGATAACTTCATCTTATGATTCAAAATGGAAACAAATACATCAAGAAATATTAGTAAATAATTATATTACAATGAGTCATAAACAAATACCTCCTAATAGTTTTATCTGGTTATTAAAAGATGTTTGCATAAATGGAATTACACCCTTTAAATAACATAATTTCCTCTTTCCAAAAGTTCACATAATCTAACCATCATATTAAAGACTTAATATTTTCTATGTTTCCAATTGCATATATAAATGATTGCTTAGAAACTCATAACTTCAGCCAAATGCTAGTATTGAATCAGCAAAGTAACTTAATTTATTGGCATCTATTCTTAAATGGTACTGATATATATACTATTGAAAAGTTAAGGTACAAATACAATCAAGATTCTAAGAACTGGTTAAATTTACAATTATTTAGAGACTTTGTAAACACAGAGATAAATAAGATAGTTAACCTAGATAAAAAAATGTTCCCCAAATTATTGGAATTGTTAATAAATATCAATAATAATATAATGAAAAATAATTCATATTTGTTAAAATTTATAAAATTCTTAAGTTAGATTTCCAATATTTACACAAATCCTATTGGAACTATTCCTGCAAAATTAATAATGAAGTCTTTGCTGAAGAATACAAGAAAATAATATTTAAATCTACATTATATCGGAAACATTTCACTTGGAAATTCATACATAGAGCTTTTGTCACTCCTAACAAAATTACAACTGTGTATAAATCAAGTGGAATTGAATGCTGGAGATGTGATTCTGAACTAATAGCTGATTGGATGTATATGGTATATGAATGTGAAGTCATCTCCCTTTTTGAAAAGAAATGAATAACTTCATTCAAGCTATATGGTCAGATAGATGTAACATTTCTAAATCTTTAGCTTTATTTAATGCTCTGATTCCTGAGATAATTCCAAAAAACACAAGTGCCTTTTCTTTGGTCTATTCTTGCTATAGCCAGAAAAGTATTTACTAAAAATTGGAAAAGTAAAGTCACCCCCTCTAGTGTTGAATTTATTAGTCTGGCAAAAATTGTTTGCAGTAGTGAATTTCATACTATAGAGATGAGAACTTCTAATATTACAAATTCATAAAAATACTGGCTTAAACTTAATGACTTGCTTGAAAAATATTAATTGTTGTTGATACGTATTAACTTTGATGTATTGATCAGCTGTGGACCTATATAAATAGTTATTTGTTTGTTTTATAATTGATTTGTTTATCTTCTTCTTCTTTTCATTTTGGCTACTCACATTAGGGGTCACCACAGCAAATCATCTGTTTCCATTTCTTCCTGTCCTTTGATCTTTCTCTGTCACACCAACCACCTGTATGTCCTCTCTCACCATTACATAAACCTTATCTTAGGCCTTCCTCTTTTCGTCTTACCTGGCAGCTCAATCCTTAGCATCCTTTTCCCAACATCCCCATCATCCCTCCTCAGCAAATGTTCAAACCAATACAATCTCACATCTCTGTCTATGTTTCTATACCCTCCAACCTGAGCTGACCCTCTGATATACTCATTTCTAATCCTGTCCATCCTTGTCATAACCATTTCAAATCTTAACATCTTAAATTCTGCCACATCCAGCTCTGACTCCTGTCTTTTCATCAGTGGCACCATCTCCAACCCATATAACATAGCTTATCTCACTAACATCTTGTAGACCTTCCCTTTCACTCTTACTGGTACCCATTTGTCACAAATCACTCCTGACACTCTTCTCTGCACTCCAGTCTGCCTGCACTCTCTTCTTCACCTCTCTTCCACACTCACCATTACTCTAAACTGTTGATTCAAAGTATTTAAATACCTTTTCCAACTCTACTGACTGCATCATTACTATTCCTCTATCCTCCCTCAAATTCACACACATATATTGAGTCTTAGTCCTGCTGACCTTCATTCCTCTCCTCTCCTCTCTAGAGCATATCTCCACCTCTCCAGGATCTCTTCTACCCATTGTCTACTTTCACTACAAATCACAATGTCATCCACAAACATCATAGTCCATGGGGACTTCTGTCTGATCTTGTCTGTCAATCTGTCCATCACCACTGCAAATAAGAAAGGGCTCAGAGCTGATCCTTGATGTAATCCCACCTCCACCTTGAATGCATCTGTCACTCCTACTGCAGACATCACCACCATCACACTTTCCTCGTACGTATCGTGTACCACTCTTACATGCTTCTCTGCCACTCCCGACTTCCTCATACAATACCACAACTCCTCTCTAGGCACCCTATCATATGCTTTCTTTAAGTCCACCAAGACACAATGCAACTCCTTCTGACCTTCTCTATACTTCTCCATCAACACCCTCAGAGCAAAACATTGCATCTGTAGTGCTCCTTCCTGGCATGAAGCCATACTGCTAATCATTAATCATCAACTCACATCTTAACCTAGCTTCCACTACTTTTTCCCATAACTTAATAAAATTATTTGTTTAATTATTGTTTTAAAACCAAAAAAAGTCCAATTCAGACTTTGTCAAAAAACATCACAAAGCAGAACACTCTGCATTTGTATAAAGCAAGCAACAAGCTTCATGCACTCACTTGCAAAATGTAATCATATTCTTATCACTGCACCTTGGTGAAAGAGAAATTCCAATGTAGTGACATTGCTCAAAAAGAATGATTTTTTGCACCCAACAATGGCTGCAGAAGCAACAACTGCTTTCATTGTAGTCTATCATAGCATGCAGTTACTCAGACCAAGGCTAGGCACATTGATGTAACAGTAAGGATTATACAAGGTGCATATTAACATATATATTATCTTAACAAAAATTATGTCATAAAAAGGGAAGCACACAACTCACATAAATAAGTTTGAAGGAGTTGTAAAACTATTCTCACTTAAAAGGTGAATTACTAAAAAAGTTAACCTTGTATGTAGGGTCATGACCATAAAAGAAACATTCTGTAACATTATAGCATATTCTTTTAAAATGATGCCATCAAATGGTTCAATTATAATTCTTAGGGGTGAAATCCTATACTTCCATTACAAAGTAGCAGCTTTTTATACAATGTACAAATGCAAATAAGTCACACTTTGCTACCAGCAAGAAAATGTATCCCCGTTTTCTGCTATCTAGAATGTATTTATTTATTATTTCTTGACCGAGAAAGTCTGACTAGAACAGAGCCTATTTTCAGATTTATGTCTTTGGAATGTGGGTGGAAAGTAGACTACCTTGAGGAAACCTATAAGAATGCATGGAGGACATGCAGACTCCACAGAGAGGGCACCCCAGCCAAGAATTGAACCAGAGAACCTCTTGCTGTAAGGCAAATAAGTTTGTCACTGTGTGACAAACCGAAATGCTGACAGCCCAGCTAGCTAGAATTTTTGTAAATAATTATATGTCACTTGAAAATATTAATATGATTTATATAGAAATGTGACACTGCCAGCCCAGCTATCTAAAATTTTGTAAATAATCATATATCATTTGTGAATATTAATATGATCCATAGGCTTGTCTTACAAATGTAAGGAACTATATGTTATGTGTATATAAAACTACTGGTGCAGAAGTGTGTGTTGAACTGTATGTTATGTACTCAGCTTCAAGAATGTAATCACAGTGTACCCTACTGAAAAAGAGCAGACATGTGTATAAACTATATAGCTGTGCATATGTGTGTGTTAATAGTAGAAGTTGGAACATAAAAACCTCAAAAAAATAAGTAGAAATTATTTTACGATTCTGTTATCCTTGTTTCAACTCAGAACACACAAAATGTCTAGAGTTGGAGGTTTTCATATGGTCTTGAAACAGAAGTAATTACTAGGTTTCAAATGTAAAAGTGTTTAACTGTTTTACTGCTTCCAGTTCTAGGCAAATTTCTGAGAGAAATATACCTCTATGTACCGCTGACACACAGGTGCTAAATTCTAAGTTTCTGTTAGCCTGGGAACTGAAGGCAGGTGACAAAGAGTGTTGTTATAATGGCTAACCCAACAGTCATGTGTATTATTCATTTAAGAACTAACTAGAGAGGGTCTGTGCATTTTGTATTTGTATTTGGACCTAGAAACATCCCACTCATCAGCACTTCTGCCTGCTCTTGCTAATAATAAGTGTAGAGTAATCTCTCTTAGATATAGATAGGAATATAGTAAAGATTAATTTAGGTGTTTTTTTGTATTTATTTGAGACTGTCCTGCAATGTAGTTTTAAAATATTTCCTGTGATTCTGAGCTCTGTCGTCACTATGCTGGGTTATTGAATATTGTCTTGTTCTTTTATTATTTATTATTAAATATATTTAAACATTTTAATTGTGGCTGGTTTGTCTAGAGCTATTTAAGCTCTTAGGTACTTGCATATGTATTTGGTGACACTGTATAGGCCAGTCCAATAGCCTTACTGTTGGTCACACTTATTTGGATAACAGTAATATTACACAGTAGTATTGGACACCCTTTGGTAAGGGACTTATAATAGCTGATAAGGGAGGCTGGTGGCAGCTGATACTACCTTGTAGTCCGGGCTGAAGGGGGCATAGCTAGTAAACCTTTGCCAGCCTTTCACAGGTGTGTGTGTGTGTGTGTGTGTGTGTGTGTGTGTGTGTGTGTGTGTGTGTGTGTTTGTATAGCTAACAAATCTAAAAGTGCATGTGTGTCAGCTACATGGGCAGGGATATGTAGCACTGGTTGGACAGAGAGGTTGCTGGAGGTCTTAGCTTGGCCACTTGGCTGAGATCTTAACCCTATAGCTGTGCCAGTGGGGATCTTATTGGGGATCTGGAGAAAGAGGGAGAAACTAGCCCCAGACTGACTGTGATCTTTGTGTGTTCTTAAGGGAAATTGGACTTTACTGTGTGTGTACTTGCAATCCTCCCAATGTGTACAACCCTCATTGTGCTAGGGGTGAGGATTGAGGCTCATTGATTACTGGGTCAGTGCAGGGGCATCACATATTAATTGTCTGGCAGTGGTGTGATATCCACATCACATATTAATTGGCTTATAGTGGTGTGGATATTGAATTCCTGTAGCCTGTGTACAGTGGTCACTGAAGGTATTTGTGCTCTCTATCAGCCATGCAGTGAACATTCAGAGTTCATATCAAATTGTTTTATTTTTTTTTTTGTTAGCTTAGTTAGTCAGGGAGAGCAGGCAAGCAGGTAAGACACTGAAGAAGGATAGTTTGTATCTGAAAGCTTTATTGTTTTTATTAAAGCATTTGACGATGTGGAAAACTACTTTCTTCTTGCTTAGAGAAGGCAAGCATGTCAGCAGAGGAGTATGGCAAGCTGACAAGGAGCCATTTGGCTGAGACGTACCAGGCTAAGGACTGGTGAATGAAAACCTGACTAAAGCAGACATTATTGCAGCTGTAGTCACAGCTGTATCACAAAATAGCAACCAGGAGGACAATCAGACTGGCCGTGGAGATGTACAACTCTCAGAAAATGGACAGCTCAACCTTTCCACAAAGGACTTAAAAATCCATCTGGAGTTAAAGAGACTTGAGTTGGAGGCCAAGCATTTGGAAATAGAAGCAGCAGAGAGGGTGTGACATCTGGAGGTTGAGGAGAAGGAGAGGCAGAGGCAACATGAAAAGGAGATGCTGACTCTTCGCCATAGTCATGGAGGTAAAGGGGAAGGGAGTAACTGAACACCAGAAGCAACAAAGTCAGTAAATTTCTTCCAGAATTTACAGAAGAGGATAATTTTGTTAGTTTCATTCATATGTTTGAGGGAGTATGTAAACAGTATAATGTTGACCAAGGGCTCTGGGTACAGTTTCTGACCCTTTTACTCCATGGTAAGCTGTAACTTTTCTTTCTAAACTGTCTGATTCTGACTGTTTCAATTATAATGTTGTAAAGAAGTGTTTGCTAGAATTTAAGTTAACACCGGAGGCTTACAGGAAAATGTTTCATGAGCACAGGCACAAGGCAGATGAAAGTGTGTGTGAATATGTTGCTGAACTAAGCACTTATATTCGTAGGTGGGTGAGTGGATATCAGGTCATCACTTTTGAACGGCTGACAGACCTTTTGGTGAGGGAACAAACCCTTAGCACTTTGACTGAGGACATGAGAATCTGGTTAGCTGATAGGCAATGCAATACTGCAGATGAGTTGGGGAAGAATGGAGGCTATACCTAGCAAGCAGGGTATCACTGCACAGGAAAGGACACCCAATGCTGCTCATGGGTCTAAGGGAGCCCATGGTGGGTCTCCCAGACTTTCCCAGCACAGTCCATCAGTAGCAGAGAAAGCCACTAATCCAGGTACATGTCCAAGACCAAGGGTTAAATGTTTTAAATGCAACCAGTGGGGCCATGTAGCATACAGATGTCCATGGAGGCAAGGTTGGGAACAATAGGTGGGAGAGCCAGTAAGAAGGAGTGACAAAATACCAACAGTATGTTGTCTAAAGACAAGAAGGGTGTACTAAACTTCCACAAGAGGTCATATACTATCTTAGTGAATGGGAAACAGATCATGGCTAAGAGAGGCACAGCCTCTGACCTAACCATTGTGAAGCCTGCAATGGTTACAGAGGAGCACTACTTGCTTGGGCAGTCTACTCCAGTCAGAGCTTTAGGAGGGACCCCATTCCAAATGTCTTTGGCTAGGATTCACCTTAACTGGGAGAGTGGAAAAGGAAGCCAGCAAGTAGGTGTGTTTGAGGATATCCCTGCAGATGTCCTGACAGGGAATGATTTTGATAATCCAGTACCATGTGTGCATGCAGCTACATGCAGTCAGGCTTGGAGGCAAGCCAGGCCTGGTGAAATGGTTACTTCAGGGAGGATGCTACCCTGTAGCAGTGAGACTGAAGGTGAGCCAAAGCTGCTTGTGAGTACTGATGTTTCCTTGGACAGAGTGACTGCAAGGGCAAAGGTGAGTAGTAGTACCAAAGCTGACAGTGAGGCACTGCTGTCAGAGGATACCAGATTTCCTGAGGAAGAGAAGCTGGGAAGGGTTGCTAAGAGAGTGATGAGACAGGCTCAGCTCTCAGACCGTATATTACAAGGGCTGAGGGAGGTAGATAGTGAGGGTCCAGATTCTCAAGGGAAAGGGAAATCTGTATACTGGGGCAAAGGGTTACTGTATAGAGATTGGACCCCTGAGGGAGGGCTAGAGGCTGAGAGAATACAGCAGTTGGTAGTGCCCAAATCCTCCCATCCAGCAATTCTAGCCATAGCCCATGATATTCCTGTTGCAGTCATTTTAGCATAAAATGTACAAAGAGACATATTATGTAGAACATTTATTAGCCTGGGATTTCCAGAGATGTAACAGGGTACTGCAGGACCTGTGTGCATTGCCAAAAGGTAGGCAAGGCAGGAGAGAAGGTGAACGCTCCTTTGATGCATTTGCCTGTGATTGCGAAGCCATTTCAGAGTGTAGCTATGAATATTGTGGGGCCTTTGAGTACCCCAAGTTTCACAGGGAAAATGTATATACTGCTGGTAGTAGATTATGCTACCAGATACCCTGAGGCAGTGGCTCTGTCCTCCATTGAGGCAGAAAAGGTGGAAATGCTTTGTTAGAGGTTTTCAGAAGGGTAAGTTTCCCAAAAGAAATACTGACTGAAAGAGGTGCCAATTTCATGTCAGACCTGCTGGCTTGTCTAATGAAGTACTCTGGGGTGAAGCACCTAAAGACCACCCCGTACCATCCCCAGATTATGGTCTTGTTGAGAGGTTAAACTCTACACTCAAGATGATACTACAGGCATTTGTAGACCAGTTTAAGAGGGAGTGGAACAAATATTTGCCCCATCTGTTGTTTGCTTACAGAGAGGTTCCCCAAGAATTCACAGGTTTTTCACCCTTTGAGTTGCTATATGGGCATAGTATGGTGAGGGGACCGCTAGATTTAATTTGTGATGAGTGAGAGGGGGAGTGTGAATCTCACAAGGAGTCTGTTGTGGCATATGACCTAAACCTCAGGACAAGGCTCAGGGAACTCATGGGCTTGGCCCAGGAGAATCTGGCAGAAGCCCAACAGCAGAAAAAGGTCTGGTATGATAGAAATGCTCAAGCTAGAGAGTATGCTGTAAGGCAGCAGGTAATGGTTCTCATTCCTGTCAGACACAACAAGCTGCAGGCAGCTTGGGAGGGACCCTACAAGGTGGTAAGGAAGGTCAGTGATGTTAACTACATGGTAGAACTGCTAGGTAGGAGACAGCGGAGCAAATTGCATCATATTAATATGATGAAACCTTACCATAACAGGGAGGCCCTTGTGCTATTTGCAGTACAAGGCAGGAGGAGTCTGAGGGGGGGATCAATGGCTACAGGGAGCCAGCCAGGAAAATCAAAAATTACTGCGCTAGCCTGTGTTATATATTTATTGCATTTTCCTGCTGCTTGTTGCAAAAAAAAAAAATCCTTGTTTCCCGTCTTTCCTGACCTAGAGTAGTCCAAATACAGGCTTTGCTGTATTCTGGACTTTTGGAAAGTTCCTGCGTTGCCCATTTCCTTTCTTAGATAAAGGGAGGCTTCTTTGTTCACCAGTGGCAGTGGGGAGCTAGGAGCAGCCTATCTATCCATGGAGAAGTGTTCCCAGCACAAGAATCTGGTAGTCTATTGGTCGTTTTGGGCCAATTTTTAGCTCTTTCAAGTCCCCCTGTATAAAACCCGCTTTAGCACGGCTTTGCACGATTTTGCTTAATTGGGTTTAAACCATTCTCGGCTCCACAAAGTCTGCTCTTCACTTTTTCCCTTAGAAATGATATAGTTCTCATAATAAACACCCTATTCCCACTCTAAAGCCTGGCACTTGCTCACTAAAGCAATTATATAAGTCAGCACTAAAAAATTAAAAGCACTACACCCTCACAAACTCCCCTTGAGTACTTTGTTCCCCAATGGCCCTTTTTTCAATTATAAAGGAATTCCCAATACTATTCTAGCATGTCCAAAGGTCAGTTGTCAATCTCCTCTCCGGTCCAGCTGGTGAATCTGGGAATCTTGAGGCAATGTTACAACTGCCTCATGTACACAGACAACCCTCTCCTCCTCCCAACAAATTCCAACACATGTGAGAGATGCAACCATATAGCCAAACTGGAGGCTAAGCTCTCTCAACTCAGTACTGGCATAACCAGTCAGGAGGAGAAGGAAACCACACTCACTGCAATTCCAGTCTCACATAGACCTACGACGACAGCAAACCAAACACATAAACACACAAAAACATACTCGGAGGCTCTAAATAAAAATCTGCCTAAGCAGCAGAGACCTCCAAAGCAGACACCCAAGCAACCGCTACCCCAAAGCAAAACACGTGCAACACATAGCTCACAAAGCCAGTGTGCCAAACAGTCACAGCCCTTAAGGCTAAACAACACACCTGATACACTTGTAATAGGTGACTCAATCGTCAGGCACACTAACGTCCCGCTCACCAGGCTGAACAAGGAGAAGGTCACGGTGAGCTACCTGTCGGGCTCTAGGATCCGCCACATAACACAAGCACTCAGGTCACTCCAAGGCAAGTACAAATATGACTCTGTCATTGTCCATGCTGGTGTGAATGACCTGAGATGTACCTCCCTGGACTACATGAAAAGAGACATAGAGGAGCTCTCTGAGCATGTATCCCAGGCCGGTATGACCCTGACCTTGAGTAGCATCTTACCCTCACCAAGAATGATGCCACAATATGAAGACAAGATGATCAAATTCAACAACTGGCTTAAGTATTGCTGTCATTCAAAGGGGATCCAATGCCTGTCTGCCTGGGATGACATGCTCGACAAGCCACGATGCTTCACTAGGGACGGCTTGCACCTGTCACCCCTGGGCTTTTGGATATTGGCAAAGGCTCTTGCCACCTCCATAGTGCCTTTTTTAGGCAAGGCTCAAAAGACAAACCCACATCCATAGGTATCACAAGGGATAAGAAACTAAGAGTAATGCTACTCAACGCCAGAAGTCTAAACCTGAAGATGCACACACTCAAAACTCTCTTAGCATGGAGAACATCGATATCTGTGCAGTAACAGAAACCTGGTTCAAGGCTCCTGAGAGCACCCCAGCACTACCAGGTTATACCTCACACCATGTTTTTCGGCCCCAAAACTTGGACCGAACCACAAAAGGAGGGGGAGTATCAATATTCATCAAAGATACCCACACCTCCAGGTTGGTGGCACAGCATGAAGAATTAGAGACTATCCATGTGCAACTAACAGTGGGTAAAACTGCCTTCCAGTTTATAGCCTGCTACAGACCACCCTACTAAACCCAGGAACCCCACTCAGCCTTCTTGAGAACACTGGAAAATATGAAGGTCTCTCCAAACACCATTATATTGGATGACTTCAACTACCCTAACATAGACTGGGAGCATTACTCTAGCTCCAACACCCTAGCCCAAAGGTTCCTAGAATTTATAAACTCAAATGCTATGGAACAACTTGTTGCCACTTCCACAAGGGGGGAAAACATACTGGACCTGATCATCACCAACATGGGGACTCTATGCTCCAGACCAGAAGTGTATCCCTCACTGGTAAGATCAGACCATAAACTAATCTCACTAGATATTCACATCCCAACCCCACCCCCTGCCCAGAAAACCACAGTGAAAAACTTCTCGAAAGCAAATTTCACACTCCTCAAAACCAAGGTGGAATCCTTCAAAGCCCCCGGGCCTGTGGAAAATACGGCGCAGACCGCAGAATCCTTTATAAACGCATTCTATGAACACCTTCAGGAATGCATGGATCATGCAATCCCAAATAAAACCAAGACCCAATCCTCCAAAGTTAGGCGTCCTGTCTGGTGGACCCCAGCCATAAACAAACTATACAATAGAAGGAGGAAGCTACTACATGATAGACCAAAATCCCAAAAAGGGAAGGCATCTCTGATCAGTATTAGCAAAAAACTACGGGCACTCATAAAATTGTCTAAGGCCAGCTTCGAGAGAAAAATTGCACAGGACACTAAGGATAATCACAAGGCTTTCTTTAGTTATGTTAGGAACCTGGGTGGGAATTCCCAGATATGCTCAGAATTAGTCCAAAATGACAAAAAATACACCGAACCCACAGACATTGCCAACATCCTAGCTGACAGGTTCAGTGCAAACTTCTCCCCCCCTTCCCCACCAAAAGGGCAAATATCTTTCCCAGCAGAGTGCTGCCCCCCCTGACATCTCAGATGCTCAGGTAAGAGCCGCCCTCTCCAAAGCAAAAAACACAGCATCAATGGGATCAGACGGTGTCCCGGGCTGCGTCCTACATGAACTCCAAGAAGAACTAAACCCAAACATAAAACTACTGTTCAATCTCAGCCTTACTACAGGATATGTACCCAAAGACTGGCGTACAGCAACAGTGGTCCCTCTCCACAAAGGTGGTGCCTCAACGGATCCTGGAAACTATCACCCCATAAGCTTGACTAGCTTGGTCTGCAAAGCTATGGAAAGGATCATCATGGACCTCATAAATAAAGATATTGGGGACCTACAGACACTGGATTCTACCCAGTTTGGCTTTGTTAAGGGCAGATCCTGCTTCTTAAACCTGGTCGATTTCTTTGAAACAGTCACCAAGGCCATTGACGAGGGGAAGGTGGTCCACACAGCCTACCTGGACTTTGCAAAAGCCTTCGATACAATACCCCACTCGGGAATTATAGATAAGCTCACCAGCTTATATCTAAACCCCTATGTCACTAGATGGGTTGCAAACTGGCTCAAGGACAGAACCCACATGGTTAGAATTGATGGAGCCATGTCAGACTCCAAACCAGTTACAAGTGGCATCCCACAAGGCTCAGTCCTGGGACCTCTCTTGTTCGGTATATATTTCTCGGAGGTACAGGCTAACACGGAATGACTGTGGCTGACCAAGTTCGCAGATGACTGCAAATTGGGCACCATAATAGACTCTCCAGCTGACACAAGCATCCTACAAAAGGGCCTCATAGAAACAGACAACTGGTGCCAGAGCCATGGCCTCAAGCTAAACGCCAAAAAGTGTATAGTCATCCCCTTTGGCAAAAACAAAGTGCCCACAAATTACCACATAGGTGGTAATCCATTAAGTACAGAAGAAGTAATTAGGGACCTGGGGACCCAAGTTGATTTGACAACCACGTGGCCAAAGTGATTAGAAAAACATTTTATATAGCCCACCTAATCATGAAGGGATTCACATCTAGATCAGGGGAGGTCATCGTGCCTCTTTACTCATCCCTCATCAGGCCCATAATTGAGTACAGTGCCCCTTTTGGGATGTACCTTACCAGACACATGCAGCAACTGGAAAGACCCCAAAAGTACCTCACCAAGAGGATCAAAGGGCTCAAACAGATGCCATATGCTGCCCGGTTAAAGAAACTCCAGCTCTACTCAGTGGCATACCGCCTGCTCAGAGGCGATCTGTGCCTGATGTATAAAGCCATGTCCAACCCGGAATTAATGAACATGCTGCACCTCAGAAAATCCAAATCCCATCGAGCTACACGCTCAAGAGACTTGAACCTCAGCACTGAAATAAATAGGACATGCTGGAGGGACAGATTCATAACCCAGAGGCTCCCTTCACTTTGGAATAAAATCCCAGTCCAGGTTAGGCAGAGTCCCTCATTGACTCTCTTCAAGAGGAATCTTGATGAGTGGATGGGAGATCATAGGTTTACCCAGGGTATCACTTCTGTGTCACTGTTAGACAGAGGCACAGTATACTATCCTCGAAAAAGGGCATAGCAAAATTAATTTAAAATGGGTGGCGAAAGCCAAACACACTCTGGCTAGGCTTATAAATGCCCTAGGGCAGATAGCCTAGTATGAACCTATGAACCTATGAACCTATGGTGAAGCCTAGGGTTGCAGGTATATGTTGATACAGTGCAGCATGGTATTGAGGTCAGCAATCCCAAGGCAGCTGAAATCTCAAGACAGGAAAAAAGGTAAGGTATTCCCAGATAGGCAAAACCCTCTCGAGCAACGTTTCTCAAGAGTCACTTGAAAAACTAGCTTGAGTTATTGTGTGTGTGTGGTGGGGGGGGTGACAAACCAAAATGCTGCCAGCCCAGCTAGCTGGAATTTTGTAAATAGTCATATGTCATTTGTGAATATTAATATGATCCATAGGCTTGTCTTACAAATGTAAGAGAACTATATGTTATGTCTGTATTAAACTACTGGTGCAGAAGTGTGTGTTGAACTGTATGTTATGTACTCAGCTTCATGAATGTAACCACAGTGTACCCTACTGGAAAAGAGCAGAAATGTGTATAAACTATATACCTGTGCAGATGTGTCTTAATGGTAGAAGCTGGAATATACAGAGTTAACTTGCAAAAACCTCAAGAAAATAAGTGGAAATTGTTTTATGAGTCTGTTATCTCTGTTTCAGCTCAGAGCAGACACAATGTCTAAAGTTGGAGGTTTTCCTATTGTCTTGAAACATAAATAATTACTAGGTTTCAAATGTAAAAAGTGTTAAACTGTTTTATGACTTCCAGTTCTAGACAAACTTCTGAGAGATATGTACCTCTGACACAGAGGTGCTAAACTCTAAGTTTCTGTTAACCTGGGAGCTGAAGGAAGGTGACAAGAGTGATGTCATCCTGGCTATCCCAGCAGTAATGTTTATTATTAATTTAAGAACGATCTCAGAGAGCAATTCTGTGGATTTTTTATTTGTCTTTGGACCTAGAAACATCCCACTCATGAGCACTTCTGCCTATGTCTTGCTAATAGTAAGTAATCATGGTAGAGTAATCTCTCTTTGATATAGATAGGAATATAGTAAAGATTAGTTTAGATGTTTTCTGTATTTATTTGAGACTGTCCTGCAATGTTGTTTTAAAATATTTCCTGTGATTCTGAACTCTGTAGTCACTGTGCTAAATTATTGAAAATTGTCTTGTTCTTTTATTATTTATTATTAAATATATCTAAACCTTTTAATTGTGTCTGGTTTGTCTAGAGATATTTATGCTCTTAGCATACTTGCATATGTATTTGGTGACACTGTATATACCACTCCAATAGTCTTGCTGTTGGTCACACTTTCCATTTGGATAATAGTAACATTAAACAGTAAGACTGGACACCTTTTGGTAAGGGCCTTATAGTAGCTGGTAAGTAAGGGTGGCTGGTGGCAGCTGGTACTACCTTATAATATAGGCAGGGGGGGCATAGATAGTAAACCTGTGCCAGCCTTTCCCAGGTCTGTGTGTGTGTGTGTTTGTGTATCAATCAGATCTCAAAGAGTGTGTGTCTCAACTACTTGGCCAGGGAGACGAAGCACTGGTTGGAAAGAAAGGGTGCTGGAGGTCTTAGCTTAGCCGCTTGGCTGAGATCTTAACCCTATAGCTGTACCAGTGGGGAGTCTTATTGGGGATCTGTAGAAAGGGAGAAACCAGCCTCAGACTAACTGTGATCTTTGTATACTCTTAAGGGAAATTGTACTTTACTGTGTGCGTACTTGTAATCCTCCCAATGTGTATGTCCCTCACTGGTGCTAATGTTGAGGACTGAGGCTCCTTGATTACTGGGTCAGTGCAGGGACATTACACACTGCACCACTGTGCCACCCATCTAGAAGATCTAGATTAGCCAGATAAAATAATTTTTTGGAAAATGATTCCAAGGAAATTAGAATATAGCATTAAAACGCTTTTCCAAATTACCTTGAAGCATCAATTGATGTCCACATTCTTAGACTCCAGCTATCTTCACTATGAGATGCTATTCTATCTTAAACAGCAAAGGCAACAAAATGGTAGGAGAAGCGCAAGAGACGGGTTAAAGCAAATTAAAGCACTTCTTATTGTCATATTGCTTTAATCACGGCACAAATTATCATAACTAGGAGAACAGGCGCTTTTGGTTCTGACATCACAGTGACTGTCCGATGGTCATAATACACAAGATATCATCTACTATAAATCTGCAGGCATCCCAGGGGGTTTATCACAGATGCTTGGCTTTAGATTTAGGTCATGGGAAATGGAGATGAGGAAAAAGGATAAGTTTTGTTTTTCTTTTACACATTTTTCCTTTCTTCCATGTTAGTGCAACCTCAGAATTAAGATATGTAGAGGCAAATGTTGTGGGTCTTTGTCTAGACAACAAAGGGTGCACTGCAAAAATAAAGATAATCTTGAGATATTCTGCACTATGTGCTAAACATGCTGTGCTGTGTTTTGGTTGTGATTAAATACATTTAACTAAGTGAGATGTTAGTTGGCATAGGCGTTAGCTCAACCCACTTTTTTCCATTTTTGCACATGGGGTCAAGGTGTCATGCCAACAATGACCAAATGATGTTGAGCCAATGTTCACGTTGTCACATAGCTAGCCCTGATATAAACCTAAAACAGACTTTTTTCTCTTTTCTCTGTCGCTGTAGTACAGTCACTAACACTAACATAGCTTCACCTTTCCAATTAACTGTGGTGAGTGGTGAAAGGAAACCATGCAGGTAACAACAGTCTCACGTTTTCTGTAAGAAGCAGTGACGTGCATCAACCAGTAAGGATGGCAGAAGTTTTGCCTTGGAGTATGCCCAGCTGACAAGTGTTCATGGCCCATTGCCCATCTGATTATAAGTCATCGGTAATAACCCCATTCCTTCCTCCTGCTCTAGCAGCATTGCATGATAGCTGGCTGAAGAAATGAATGCTGGGAGACCGAGTATATTGTCCATGAATGGGATGAGAGAATTTGTGATGCTTTTCTCTACCCTCATGCTTTTGCTCAATGCCCAAATGACCTAGCATAATTTGAGAATGTGTTTATCCACACTTGGAATGTTTGTCTCAGTGTTCCTCCACATAAAGGTTACTTTCAATCTTTTCCTCTGAGGATACTCCTTTATCTAAAGAACATAGGTTTCCTTTGTTCGATGGGTAATCATTTAGCTGCTCACACCCATCCTTTCTTGACCAGTTGTTGCAACTCCTGGGCTGCCTAGCTAATATGAGCTGTCTGGAGCAGACTTAAGTCTTTTTATATCTCTGGAAAAGAGCCACTGACTGATCTTTTCTATGTCATCCATGCCCTACCCATGTTATATCTATTCAAAGATCTTAATGGAGAATATGGGTTCATAGGTTCATAGCAGTCTTTTGATTTGGCAGATTAATACAAGGCCCCAATCTCATTTAGACATCTTTTTATAAGAGCTAAAGGGGTGAAACTGAGAGTGCACTTATGATTGCCTATCCAGTCATCCCTGTTGCACTGTAAAAGGGTTATGAGCTACTCTGTTTTACTTCTAAGTGGAGTAAATTCCATAAAAAGAGGTATTCTGTGCAAAAAATATCTATCCCACCAACAGGTCCTATTTATGTTTTGATGGAAGTTTAGATCTCTTAATTGGTGTTTAAGGTGGTATTAATTTCATGGATCTGTAGAAGGTTATGTAGTTTTGGATCTTTCAATGCTCTATGGGTAAGGCAGAGATCTCCTCTCAATACGGCCAACTGTTTCACTGGGGATGATGCTGCCATCACTGATTTTACCCCAATGCCCTTACCTTATCAGGAGGAAGTCTACCTGAGTTGCATGTTGGCTACTCTTGTATGTGTTCTAGTGACTCTTTCTCAACCATGTGTTGGCTACTATCAAGCCATTTGCTAGATGGAAGTCTCCTTCTTTATTCTTGTTGCTCCACCATGTGGATCCAGGCAGTCCTCATATCCTATTCTGTCTACCCCAATATGTGCATTCAAGTTACCCATTATCAACACCAGTTCGTGTTGTCCTGCTTTATTTAGTAGGACCTGCATTTTCCATCTAAATGTAGTCTTCTCTTCTTTTCACTATCACAACCCTGTTGTGGGGCATAGGCTGAGATTATGAATGCTGTCTATCATAGGTTGAGATTATGAATACTGCCCTATCATTACACTGGAGTGTAATTGCCATGAAGGATATGCACACCTCCAAACTAGTAGCCCAACATAATACATCAGAGATACTTCAGGTATAACTGACACTGGGTAAAACTGCAATCCAGGTTGTAGCCTGATATAGATCCCCCACCGTGTCCCAAAACTTCCACTCCACATTCCTAAACACACTGTAAAATATTAGGGTACAACCCAATGCCCTTATACTGGGAGACGTTAACTACCCCTCCATTAACTGGGAAAATTACTCGTGTACCAACACACTTGCTTAATGTTTTCTGGAATTCATTAATTCCAGTGCCCTGGACCAACTCATTCTTACCCCCACCAGGGGTAGAAACATCCTTGACCTGGTCATTACTAACATGGGTGACCGTTGCTCTACAACAGTAATCAACTCCTCCCTGGTCAGATCTGATCACAAGCTAATCACCATGGATATCCACATCCCACTTTCACCGCCCCGAAAGGAAACCACTGTAAAAACTTCTCCAAAGCCAATTTTGGACTTCTAAAAGCAGAGGTGGTTAACTTCATGACACCCATGCAAATGGAAAATAGGTGCATGGCTGAATCATACACCAATGCACTGTATAAGCACATAAACAAGTGCATGGAATGTGGCATACCAACAGAACCAAGATGCACTCCTCCAAAAATCGGAAGACAGTCTGGTAGTTCCCACCATAAACAAACTCTAGAACAGAAGGAAAAAAACTGTTACAGAAAAGGGTGATGTCCCAAGACTGGAAAATCTCCCTTGTCAACCTCAGCAAAAAACAGAGATCCCTCATCAAATCCTCTAAAGCTAGCTACGAAAACAAAATTGCTGCAGATTCTAAAGACAACCACAAGGCATTCTATAGTTATGTCAAAATTCTACATGGCAAGTCTCAGATCTGTTCTGAGTTACAGCACAATGACAATACATATACAGAACCAAGTGATATTGCCAACATATTGGTCAACAGGTTCAGTGCGAACTTTACCCCCCTTTCATCCCCTAAAGGGCCCATCACAATACCTGAGGAATGCCAAGTCCGTATTATCACGGCTACACAGGTAAAAAATGCACTGTCGAAAGCCAAGAATACAGTTTCCATGGGACCTGATAATATCCCTGGCTGTGTTATACATGAATTACAAAGTGAACTTGCACCACACCTGAGTACCATGTTCAGTCACAGCATCATTTCAGGCTTTGTTCCTACGGAATTGTGCACTGCTATGGTCATCCCACTCCACAAAGGGGGAGCAACTACAGACCCTGGGAACTACCTCCCCATTAGCCTGACGAATCTGATATGTAAGACTATGGAGCGCATCATCATGGACCTTATAAATAAGGACATTGGGAATCTCCAAACTCTGGACCCCACTCAGTTTGGGTTTGTGAAAGGTAGATCATGCCTGCTCAACCTGATAGACTTCTTTTAGTCTGTCACCAGAGCTGTGGATGAGGGCAAGGTAGTTCGCACAGCCTACCTAGATATTCCCAAGGCTTTCAACACCATTCCTCACTCAGGAATCATAGATAGACTCATTAAACTAGGCATAAACCCCTATGTCATAAGATGGGTTGCCAACTGGCTCACTGACGGAACCCACACTGTGAAAGTAGCGGACTTCAAATCTGACTACTGACCAGTTACAAATAGTGTCCCACAGGGATCGGTCCTAGGTCCTCTCCTGTTTGGCATCTACTTTACTGAAGTTCAAGCCAACACCAAGGGACTCTGTCTGACCAAGTTCACAGATGATTGCAAACTGGGAGCTATTATTGATTCTCCAACTGATGTAGACATTCCTCAGAAAGGCCTCACTGACACCAATGACTGGTGACAGAACCATGGCCTTAAGCTCAATACCAAAAAGTGTATTGTCATTTCCTTTGGGAAAAATTAATTGCCCATGAACTACCACATAGGCAGTAGTCCAATAAACACCGAAGATGTGATAAGAGACCTGGGTATACAGGTTGACAGCAACATCTCCTTTGATAACCACATTGCGACCGTGGTCAGAAAGTACTTCTATGTGGCACATCTCATTACAAAAGGTTGCTCATCCAGGAAGAAAGAGGTCATAATCCCTCTCTACTCGTCCCTCATTAGACCTATTATAGAATACAATACCTCATTTGGTATGTACCTCAATATACATCAACAACAACTGGAAAGGCCACAAAAACACCTCACTAAGAGGATCTTGGGCCTTAGACACATGCCCTATATGGACAGAATCAAAAAACTCCAGCTATACTCTGTCTCTTATAGCCTACTTAGAGGTGATCTCTGCTTGACCTACAAAGCCATGTCAGACCCAGAGCTGCTAGATATGCTACACCTAAAGACATCCCAATCCATCCATGACACATGCTCCAGGGACTTAAACCTCATTACCACATAAACAGAACATGATAGAGGGACAGGTTCCTAACCCAGAGACTTCCCATACTCTGGAACAAACTTCCCCTTCACATCAAGAAGAGCACTTCACTGGCCCTCTTTAAGAGAAATCTTGACGAGTGGATGGGCAATAGGAAGTTCACCCCGGGGATCAATTCAGTGGCCTTACTTGACAGGAGCACTGGGAACTAACTTTGGGTGGCATGATGCCAGGGAATCTTCTTGGGCTAGGCTTATATAGGCTCCAGGGCCTTTAGCCTAGTACACACCTATGAACCTATGAGTCTGTCGCTAATTCTGATGATGTCCCTTACTGCCTTCTGAAGCCTGTCTCTCAACACAATTCCCACACCATTTCTTAGGTCTACTAGATGTCAGTAAGAGTTAATTTTGTTCTTGCAACCACCAATGCTGTCACTTCCTCCAGGTGCTCGGGTTTCCTCGCTCGTTTTGAAGGCATGCAGTAGGTGGACAGGACATGATATTTAGCCATAGGTATGACTGTGTAGTGTAGAAAGAACAACTACAGCAGAAATAACCACTTGGCTCTGTGAACCTTTGATGAGATGATTGTCACTGTTCAAGTGACACCCCAACCCCATATGCAAAAATGAGAAAAGGGGTTGTGAATAGATGGATGGATCAAGGGATGGATGGATGGATGCATGGATGGATGGATGGATGGATGGATGGATGGATAGATGGATGGATGGATCAAGGGATGGAAATATGGATGGATGGATGGATGGATGGATGGATGGATGGATGGATGGATGGATGGATGGATCCTGTTGCTGGCAGAACTAATCCAAAGAAGGCACATGCTATATGGAAAAGTGAATGCAAATATTTACAAAGAAGCACTATTTAGACATCAACTCTCAGTGCAAAGCTTTTTTCTGCACTGTGTATACTTTCATTTACCAAACCACCAAAAAGGAGACAAAACCACCCTAAAAGCACAACTTGTAACTTGTAAAACCAGGATGAGGGGAGTCCACAAATGACAGGCTGTAGTCAAACACTTCATTCACAACACTAATTCATTAATGCTCAAATTATACACATTTTCATCCACATACACAGCAGATTTCTTCAGAATGTATTTATATCTTCACTCTCAAATTACTAACATAATTATAAACACATGGCATTTAATAAAAATGTTGCTGAGGGATATCCCATATTTATGGGCCTATATTAGAACATCGAAGTTTCAAAACTTTGAATGTACTAATATCGACCCCTATTCAGCGAAAGCTGAAAACATCGAACATACAGAACAGCAAAATTTTTCCTAGGGAAAAAAATTTGCTGTTCCAAAACACATACACACAACACAAGCACACCAAACAAACAGCAATCCACACACATACACCTAAAATCTTACACCTAACCCTACACTAAACTAAAGACACACCACCGTAACATACTGGCTGACAGGTTCAGTGCAAACTTCTCCCCCCCTCCCCCCAAAAGGAGAGATATCTATACCAGAGGATTGTAGCCCCCCAAACATCTCCAACGCCCAGGTGAGAACTGCTCTCTCCAAGGCAAAAAACACAGCATCCATGGGACCGGATGGTGTCCCTGGCTGTGTGCTCCACGAACTCAATGAGGAATTAAACCCGCAGTTAGGACAGCTGTTTAATCTTAGCATCACCTCAGGATACGTACCCAAGGAGTGGCACACGGCGACTGTGGTCCCACTTCACAAGGGTGGTGCCTCCACCGACCCTGGAAATTACCATCCCATTAGCTTGACAAGCCTTATCTGCAAAGCCATGGAGAGGATCATAATGGAACTCATAAATAAAGACATAGGAAACTTGCAGACTTTGGATCCAACCCAGTTTGGCTTTGTCAAAGGCAGATCATGCCTTTTAAACTTGGTTGACTTTTTCAAAACAGTCACCAAGGCCATTGATGAGGGAAAGGCAGTCCATACAGCCTACCTCGACCTGGCAAAGGCCTTCGACACAATACCCCACTCAGGTATCATCGAAAAACTCATCAGCTTGAATGTAAACCCATACATCACAAGATGGGTTGCAAACTGGCTAAGTGACAGAACCCACAGGGTCAGAGTTGCTGGAGCCATGTCAGACTCAAAGCCTGTCACAAGTGGTGTCCCACAGGGCTCAGTCCTGGGTCCACTCTTGTTCGGCATCTACTTTTCTGAAGTACAAGCAAACACTGGAGGATTATGGCTGACAAAGTTTGCAGATGACTGCAAATTGGGCGCCATAGTCGAAAACATTTCTGACACAGATATCCTTCAGAAGGGCCTCACAGAAATGGATAACTGGTGCCAGAGCCATGGCCTAAAGTTAAACGCCAAGAAATGCATAGTCATACCCTTCGGGAAAAACAAGGTTACCCCTAGCTACCATATAGGTGGCAATCCACTGAGCACAGAAGAAGTCATCAGGGACCTGGGGACCCAGGTTGACACTAGCCTTTCGTTTGACACTCATGTTGCTAAAGTAGTCAGGAAAACCTTCTACATTGCCCACCTGATCATGAAGGGATTCACATCTAGATCAAGGGAGGTCATCGTCCCCCTGTACTCATCACTCATTAGACCTATGATTGAGTACAATGCCCCATTCGGAATGTATCTGACCCGACACCTGCAGCAGCTGGAAAGGCCCCAAAAGTTCCTCACCAAAAGGATAAAGGGTCTCAAAAATATGTCTTGGGACTGAAAGAACTCCAGCTCTATTCAGTCTCATACCGCTTGCTCAGAGGTGACCTGTGCCTGACATATAAGGCCGTGTCAAACCCAGATTTGATGAATATGCTTCACCTCAAAAAATCTAGATCCCTCAGAACCACAAGGGCGGAGACTTAAACCTTGACACGGTTATTAATAGAACGTGCTGGAGGGACAGATTCATCACCCAGAGACTCCCTATGCTGTGGAACAAAATCCCGGTACATGTGAGGCAGAGCACCTCGCTGGCCTTGTTCAAGAGGAGTCTTGACCAATGGATGGGAGATCGCAGATATACCCCAGGGATTACTTCAGTGTCACTGCTTGACAGAGGCACAGCAAAATAATAGGCATAGTTTTATTCAAACTAAAGGGGTGGCGAAAGCCACATAACTATGGGCTAGGCTTATAAATGCCCTTGGGCAGATAGCCTAGTATGAACCTATGAACCTATGAACCTATGAACCTAACTATCCACTTACTTTAACCCAAACCCTAACCCTAAGGTCTGTCACTATCGCACACTCACCTCACCCGTTCCCTAACCATAACTCACCTACCCTGCCCTAACTCTCACATCCACACAATCGCACACTTACCTGACCCATGCCCTAATGCTAACTCACCTACCCCACCCTAACCCTCATGTCCACGCAGTCGTACAGATACCTCACCCGCACCCTAACCCTAACTCACCTAACCTGCCCTAACCCTCACGTTCACACAATCGCACACATACCTAACTCGCACCCTAACCCTAGCTAACCTAACCCGCTCTCAGTCACACACTTACCTGAACCTGACCCGTAACTTTCCACCACGGCGCTGAAATTACAAAAGCAACAGAAACGGACAACCAAATTCTTTCCCTAGGAAAAAATTTGGTTTTCTGTTGCTTCGATATTTTCAGCTTTCGCTGAATAGGGGTCGATATTAGAACATTCGAAGTTTTGAAACTTTGAAGTTCTAATATAGACCTTATTTTTACTGGTACTGAGCACATCACTGGTCTAAGGAGCCATTCCTGACATATATGGGCACTTGGCATGTGAAACTCTGTTCCATCATGCATCTAGATGGATAATACCAGAAATATTTACAGAAATACAATGTTTATGCATGTTTGCATATTTTATTACTAAAAGAGTTTGTATGTGGATAAAAGGTATCAGTGACAACTTTTGTAGCATCATGTAAGCTTTTATTTCATACCTTGAAGTGCTATTTACATACATACATACAAACATACACACACATATATATATATATATATATATATATATATATATATATATATATATATATATTGAAAAAAACATATCAAGAGCACCAAACCATGGCAGGAAAAATTATTCACAAGTTTTAATAAAAAGGTGAGCGCTTTCGGAGCCAGTATATATATATATATATATATATATATATATATATATATATATATATATCTGGGGCAACTTATTAACAGAAATGTTAATGTCACATGTTCATAATCTGGTATAAAAAAAAGAAATAGAACATTGTCATTTACTTGCCACTATATCTGGGTTAGTAGACATTTCTGATCTGTGTCCTGTTCTCTGAAATGTCATTCCACCATGCTACTGTGTGGAGATTGCTTGAGATTATTTACATTAAATATGCAAATATGTATAAACTTCATATTTATTTTTAAACAAGTATAAATGCGTAGAGGTAGAAGTAAGGAGTTTCTCGGCTTTATGTAACTTTCGTCTGATGGTATGAACTACCACAAATGCATTGTACAGTTTATTTTATTTTTATTTATTTTACATTTGTTGACCGGGCTAGTCTAGCTGGAGATATTTCCATTTTCAGTAGAGGCCCGGGGAGAAAAGCTCCACTTACTTAATAATAGTAATATATAAAAAAGCAAGATAATAAGCAATGCCACATCCATTAGGAAGGAATTAAAGTAACATTTTAAAGTAAACCATTGGTATAAAAATGTGGAAGATAACATTTACAACATTTATTGGCAGAGTAATAATGTAAAGGAAGAGAGAGAAGATAGGTTACAGGCTAGTAGTAGAGTATTAGTCAGGGTTGCAGCAAGGGCATAGCCATTGAAGTTTTAGGTGATTTTTAAGATTAAGTTTGAAGAGGGGGAAAGAGGAAATAGAGGTAAGGTTGGGTGGCAGCATGTTCCATTGTTTACCTGTGGTGGTGGAGAACAAGGAGTAACCAGCTAAGTTATTAGATTTGGGTATATAAGCTAGGAGTTTATTAGAGGAGCGTAGGGAATGAAGATTGTTATAGGGTGTGATAAGATTGTTTAGTGTAGGTGTGTTGTTAGGAAGGTAGAAGATTTTGTGAGCAGTTGTTAGTTGTGAGAATAGCAGCATTTTGCAGTTCAAGCCAGTCTAGCTGGTGTAGGTTAATGCAGTGATGGGTTCTATAGGGCTTACCAGTTACAAACCTTGCAATACTGTTGAAGGCTTTGGTAAGTTTGTTGAGATTGTTTTGCTTTAAATTGGTGTAAATGGGAGAAGCATAGAGGAGGGTAGAGAGTAAATGAGAGTGGGCAACGGTAGTTCTTGCTTTTGGGGTGAGGAAGGGTCTTATCCTATACAAGGAGCCTAATTTTCTGTTAACGGACTTAATGGTGTTATTAATATGATTGTCAAAAGTGAGTTTATTGTCTATTGTAACTCCTAATAACTTGCAGGTCAGATCAGGTGATATCAGGGTTCCATTACTAGCTAGTATGGAGAACTGTATGGGAGGGTCTTGTTGTTGGGAGTAATCAGAAGTAATTTGGTTTTGGCATTCAAGAGTAAGCACGGTTATTGAACCATGTTTCAACTATGGAGAAGACAGTTTGGCTTAGAGATTTCAGCTCAGGAAGAGACTTAGCACAACAGATGATAGTAGAATCATCAGCATACTGTATGCAGGTGGATTGAGGAATAGCTACATGAAGATCATTTATGAACAGAGAGAAGAGAAGGGGTCCTAGAATAGAGCCTTGAGGAACTCCTAGTAAGACAGGGAGATATGAAGACAAGTGATTTTGCCACAAAACAGCTTGTTTACGGTTGCTGAGGTAAGACTTGAACCAAAGGATAGAATTAGAATCCAGAGAGAGGGATTTTAGGGTATTTATAAGTAGGGAGTGATTGACCATATCAAAGGCTTTTGACAGGTCAATGAAGAGTGCAGATGAGAGGTAGTTATTGTTCCGGTTGGTGTTAATAGTATTGGTGAAAGATAGAAGGGCAGTGGTGGTGCTGTGAAAGGGTCTAAAGCCATGTTGGCAGCTGGCCAGGATGTTATTTTTAGTAAGGTAGTCTATTAGCTGATGATGGATACATTTCTCCATGATCTTAGCTAGGGGTGAGAGTAGTGCTATTGGCCTATAGTTGGAGTACTCATTAGAGTTTCCTCCTTTATGTAAGGGAATGATGTGTGAGATTTTCCAAAGATTGGGGATAGTGCTTTCAGAGATGGTATGGTTAATGAGAATAGCTACAGGATGAGCAATTGCTCTGGATGCAAGTTGCAGGTATTCTGCTGGAAGGTTGTCATCAGAGGGTGTACAGGGTTTTAGCTTGTGAATTAGTTTCTGGATAAAGGCTATTGAGATGGGTTTTATCTTGAAAGTAGGGAGATTGTCATGCTGGGAATTAGGTAGGTTAGTGTTTGTAGAAGTTAGCTGTGTGGCCAGGGTTTGAATGGTCTCTGTAAAATAGGTATTGAAGGCATTGGCAATTTCTAGATTGTTTTGTTTTCTGACTCTAGGGTGGAGGGTACTAGAGTGGCCGGGCTGTAGAAGGTTATTAATGGCAGTCCAAAATTTTTGTGGATTCTTAGAGTGAGATTGTTGAAGTTTACTGTAATAGGCTTGTTTGTCAGAGAGAATGGCTTTTTTAGTAGTATTACGAAGTTGTCTAAAGTTTAGGTGTTCTGAGACATCTTTAGTTGCTCTCCATTTAGCCCATGATTTGTTTCTTATAAGTATTTTTGTTTTGTGTCTTTTGAGAGCCAGGGAGCAGATTTGAACTTTATCCTAATAGATCTTTTGGGTGCGTGGGTATCTAGTATTGTTAAGAATTTGTGGTTAAAGTAGCTAACAGCTTCATCTAGTGGGAGGATTTTTAGGGGACTCCAGTTGCAGGCATTAAGTTCCATTTGAAATAAGTCAGGATTAAAATGTTTCTTAGTTCTGGCAGTAATAAACTTGGGAGGTTTGTTTATGTCATTTTTGTGCCTGATGATATATGTGGGTAAGTGGTCACTGATATCATCTGGCAGGGTTCCTACTTGATAGTTTTCTCTTTGTTTATTGACTAGAATCCAGTCTAGGATGGTCTCTTTGTTGTTGGGTTTGTTGATTCTAGTAGTCGAGGTAATAGTTTGTTTAAAGTTATGTAGGTTGATATAAGAAGAGGATTATTATTGTTGATACTATACCAGTCAGTGTTGAGGTCTCCTAGAATAATAGTTTCTTGTGGGTATGTTGAGGAAATCCAGGAGGGTATCTTCTATATTAGTAATGTTGTGGCCAGGGGGTAGGTAGATGCAGAATATGTATATAGCTTTGTTGGAGTTGATTTGAAATTTAGAGATCAAGATTTCAGCTGAGTTATCTTGGGTTGGGTTATGGGGTATAGAGGATATAAGAAGATTGTTTTTAAAGAGTAAGGCCACTCCACCTCCTTTACGTTTTAATCTGTCATTTCTTAGTATGTTATATCCTGGTGGGGTAATTTCATTGTCAGAGGTCGTAGGTTTTAACCAAGTTTCTGTGAGGCAGAAAATATCAAATGAGTAAGTACTGAGAAGGGCATGGAGATTAGTTATTTTGTTATTTAAGCTTCGAATGTTAAGATGTCCAATTTTTAAGGAGTTAGGAAAATTAAGTAGGGTATCAGGGGAGTTGGGTGGAGAGTGTGTAGTAGATGGAAAGTTAGGTTTAGGTGGGCCAGGGTTAGGGTGGATGTCACCAGCTTGTAAGGAGGAATATTTGAGAGCAAGTATGTGGCTGTGATTAAGGATGGGTAGGATTTTAATTTTTTTGCTACAGGGTGATTCAGTTTTATGGGAGTAAGTCTGTGATATTTAGCTTGTAGGTAGTTGGAGGTGGAGGTGATATTGATGTGAGCTTGGGCTAGTGGGTTGTTAAGGGTAGCGTTTGTTTTTGTGAGTAGTTATGCAGGTAGAGGTTTTTTATTTCAAATAAGGTGATTAGGTAAGTGGTGGTAAGGAGTACTGCAAATAAAGTTAAGAGTATAGCCTTTTGTAGGGTGTGTCTGGAAATAGTTATCATGATTGAATGTGAGAAGAGTAGATTTGGAGCTAGTATATAAATAGGCAAGATATCAAAAGTAGAGAGACTTGGAGTGAGGTTATTTTAAAGTGCCTGAAGTGGAAAAGAGTATAGAGCAAGTGATGCTGTGGAGGAAAGAGTATTTGAGAGCAGCTGTTGGGATTCTATGTGAACTGGTAAAGGTTAGTTTATGAGGTAGAGTATAGTAGAGATTGGAGAGTAGGAAGTGAAAAGCTGTGATAATATAGGTTAGTGGAAGTGGTAAAGAGTGAAGATGTATGAGGAATGTAAGAGATAGGAAGTAATATTAGGTAGGGTAAGAACTAAGAATGTAGTGGAGTGAGTATGAGACCTACAGTGGAAATGTGAGGGTGGAGTAAGCTAATTGCTGGGTGGGTGTGTTAGGATAAGAGTAATTGGTGTCAAGTTGTAATTGGGTGTTAGATAAGAGGGGTGTGGTCATAGAAGTATAAAAGTAGGACCACTGGGGTGGGTGGAATTGGGGTAGGGTAGGGGCGAGTGAGCCCCCCGCAGAGCGGAGAAACAGAGAAAGAAAAGAGCAGGAGTGAAAACAATCAGTCAAGATATAAGAGAGACTAAGTAGTATAGTTTGGAAGGGTGAGTTAGTGAGGTCTGTGGAGAGAGTAAAGGGATACTCTGAGTTACAATTCTGGAGGGCAGATCAAACTGCAAGGGGAAGTCTGTACCTAAAAGAGTATAGTAGTATTACAGTCTGAAAGAGCTAACAGTTGGTTCAGAATTGGACAGGAGAAAACTAGAGCGTTGGATGCTGGGAAGCCGCTGGCAGACACGAGGCAGGGCCTTATCCTAGACCACATACAAACACCACACAAAAGTTTGCAAGATAGAGGTGTAAATACATACAGCAGTCTTTAGGCAGACTTTAAGTGTGCTTCAGAAGGTTTGTTAGGGTCCAAAACGCTGTGATAGCTTCAGAAGTTGGGAGTTTCACAGGGCAGGAACCACACCAGGTGAGCAAAGGCACACACACAGCAACAGAGGACAGGCTGATATAGCAGTCTTTAGGCAGACTTTAAGTGTGCTTCAGAAGGTTTGTTAGGGTCCAAAAACGCTGTGATAGCTTCAGAAGTTGGGAGTTTCACAGGGCAGGAACCACACCAGGTGAGCAAAGGCACACACACAGCAACAGAGGACAGGCTGATATAGCAGTCTTTAGGCAGACTTTAAGTGTGCTTCAGAAGGTTTGTTAGGGTCCAAAAACGCTGTGATAGCTTCAGAAGTTGGGAGTTTCACAGGGCAGGAACCACACCAGGTGAGCAAAGGCACACACACAGCAACAGAGGACAGGCTGATATAGCAGTCTTTAGGCAGACTTTAAGTGTGCTTCAGAAGGTTTGTTAGGGTCCAAAAACGCTGTGATAGCTTCAGAAGTTGGGAGTTTCACAGGGCAGGAACCACACCAGGTGAGCAAAGGCACACACACAGCAACAGAGGACAGGCTGATATAGCAGTCTTTAGGCAGACTTTAAGTGTGCTTCAGAAGGTTTGTTAGGGTCCAAAAACGCTGTGATAGCTTCAGAAGTTGGGAGTTTCACAGGGCAGGAACCACACCAGGTGAGCAAAGGCACACACACAGCAACAGAGGACAGGCTGATATAGCAGTCTTTAGGCAGACTTTAAGTGTGCTTCAGAAGGTTTGTTAGGGTCCAAAAACGCTGTGATAGCTTCAGAAGTTGGGAGTTTCACAGGGCAGGAACCACACCAGGTGAGCAAAGGCACACACACAGCAACAGAGGACAGGCTGATATAGCAGTCTTTAGGCAGACTTTAAGTGCGCTTCAGAAGGTTTGTTAGGGTCCAAAAACGCTGTGATAGCTTCAGAAGTTGGGAGTTTCACAGGGCAGGAACCACACCAGGTGAGCAAAGGCACACACACAGCAACAGAGGACAGGCTGATATAGCAGTCTTTAGGCAGACTTTAAGTGTGCTTCAGAAGGTTTGTTAGGGTCCAAAAACGCTGTGATAGCTTCAGAAGTTGGGAGTTTCACAGGGCAGGAACCACACCAGGTGAGCAAAGGATGCAAGTATTAATATCACGCAAATTCATAATCTCGAATGATGACCAATCACATTATTTTACTTACCGACCATTTAATTTCTATTTAGAGACATCTTAAATTTTTGTACTGATTGGGCCAATTAAATGGTGTTCCACAAGGATTCCAATTCAACGCTGCCTAAAATAAATATTTGTTATGCATATTTATATGGATAAGCAAATAATGAAAATTTATAAAGTTGTGGCAGTTGATAATTTATCCTTTCATTTGGCACCTGGAAATAGTATATAAAGTCCTCTTGGCTCAATTTATTAGTAGAAATATTACTGTGGTGAGTATTTATAATTTTGAATGAAAACAAATCACCAACTACCTGATACCATTTTATACCAAGTAAACCATTCTACATCCCCTACAGCAAATTAATCAGAAACAAGGACATACACCAACAATGAATAACCTTTTCTAAGTTATAAACTCAAGATGGAGCATGCCACGAAAAACACAATAAAAGTGCTTAAAGTTTGATTCTCATAAACAATTACATTATCCACAATAAAGGTTTTTTATCTTTCGTCACAGAAATGCGTAGTAATCCTGCAAAACCAAAATGACTGCTTAAGCTTAGTAAATAACAAAGCAATCATTACAATCAGCCACTGGAGATACTCTGGTTAATATCTACAACACAGATGTCTGATTATAAAAAAAAGCTTCACAAAAACACCCAGTTGTGACATTAATGTTTTTTACAACTTGCTGCATATAAATGACGGAAGTTATATAAACCAATAAACATATGTATCTATTTAAATTAAGAAAATGACAAAGGGTCAGTTACTTTCACCAGCAGGCACCAGCCACATCTGCCATGCAGTTATAGTCACTTTGTCAACAGTATACGCATAAAACACATTTGTGATAAACTCTGAAGGATATGAAATCCCAGCCACATTTATCCAAACCCTACTGAATAAACTGAAACCATGCTCCCCTTCTGCAGACCTACTGCCTTCTGAATATCTACAGCTATCATCCAAGGCTGTTCCCTAATCTATTTCCATACTGATCAACAGAACTATTACTGAAGGTTACATCCCCACCTTATGGAAAGTCTCCCATATTATCCCCCTACTTCATTCCACTGATCTATCAAACTATCGCCCCATTGCCCTACTTTTTGCCTTTAGCTAAAATTATGGAAAAATGTATCCATAAACAACTACTCCACCACTTAATAGAAAACAATCTACTTTTTAACTGTCAGCATGGTTTCAGACCTACACACAGCACTATCACTGCCCTCCTTTCCTTTGCTGATTACATTAACAGGAACCGAAACCTGAATAATCTTTCTTCTGCTCTATTTATCGAACTGTCTAAAGCATTTGACATGGTAAACCACCAGATTCTCATCAACATACTTAAATCTCTGTCATTAGACCCACTTTCCATAAAATGATTCCAATCCTACCTTGACAAATGACAGCAAGCAGTACTTTGGCATAACTCTCTATACACCCATCTACCTGTTTCCTTAGGTGTCCCTCAGGGGTCCATACTAGGACCTCTTCTTTTCTCTATATTTATTAATGACCTTCATCTAGCTATCCCACAACCCACTTGTATACAATATGCTGACGACTTCACATTATTATGCTCAGCTACATCCTTCCATGACCTTCACTCTCTCACCCAAAAAATATTCAACATAGTTGAACAATGGTTCACTCAGCATTGCCTTTCTTTGAACCCAAAGAAAACCAAACTCCTCCTCTTCACTCCTACTCAAAAGTCCTCTCCTCTACATTTCTCTGTGACATCTACCAATGGCACAATAATATCTCCAGACTTCACCACCAAACTACTACGGTCACCATCGATAATAACCTTAACTTTGACATCCACATCAACAATACTATAAAGACTGTCAACAAAAAAATTGTCACTCTCTCTAGGATTAAACACTTCCTTTCTCCTACTGCTAAAACTACTATCACCCACACTCACTTGATCTCTACTCTCCTTTATGCCTCACCCATTTGTACTAATCTCTGCAAGAATAATCTCAGCAAATTAGAAATGTCCTATAATAACATTGCTAGATTTGCTACAGGCAACCCATTTCGAACCCACCTTTGTATAAACTTAAACCAGCTAGGATGGTTAGAACTTCAACACCTGATTAAATTTCACCAACTAACCATTGCCCACAACATTCTCTATAAACCTTCCAGCACTCCAAGTTTAACAAACCTCATTAGCCCCTATAAAAATCTGACATCCATACATTCATCACACAAACTTCTTGTATGTACCTCTAAACCTAATAACAGGGCTGGGGATTCTCTCTTCTCTAATACTGTTGGCAAATCCTGGAATCTTCTCCCTAGTGACCTCACCTCACTCACCTCTTTATCCCTCTTTAAAAACAGACTTAAACTGTACCTCATATCATACTGGCTATGACCCTGTGCCAAACCTGATTAGTCCTATACCTCTACAAACTCAACTTACCTATCTAGTCCTTACTATCCTCTGTTACATCTTCCATCTGACTATACTTTTCTTATCTACCTTTTCTACATTATTTATATCCTCTTTACATACCTTTTGTTAAGTAAATCCATTCTATCTTCACTACACATCCAACTTCCTTTCTCCATACACTCTACTCATACTAGTTTTTTAACTCTTAACCTCAGTGTACATCCTTTTAAATCCTCCAGGTTTTTACTACACTGTACCATTGTTTGATGATGATTTGCTATTTTTTTATTATTATAATACCTGATGTTTGTGTATTGTTTGTACTTATACTTTTGAAACATGTCTTTGGAGCTTTTCTTCCCGGGCCTCTACTGAAAATGGACATATATCCAGTTAGACTAGCCCGGTCAACAAATGTAAAATAAATAAATAATAAATTAAATAAATAAAGTTGTTAAAATATACACTACCCATGTTATTCAATAAAATAATAGCAACTTCACTTTTATCTCATTATATACAAATATTTTATCAAATAAATCAGTTATTCAAAATGTTGACTTTTTTAATGAAATGAATTACCCACACCTGATATAGATGAACCCTGGTACTGAGTGTCAGTTATGGGTAGGCCAATTTACATGTTCATCAAAAAAGTGATTCAGAGACAGCATTAACAGCAGTGAGGAAGACATATCCATCATTGGTTAATTTGTATGTCTCTGTACTGGAAATATTTATAGCGCCTGCTTAAAAACAGTGTTGGATGTGTCTTTTGCTGGCCCTAACATTGCAATGATGCATGCACTATACCTCTCAGTTTTCCAGAAGTATACAGGAGATCCCTGAAATTGCCTTATCTCTGTATTAATTGCCTTGAAAAATGGTAGAATAATCAGTAAAGCAATGATGTTTGATGAGATCAGAGTTTTATATTTTACTGTTTAGAAAATGAACTTTCTTACATTCATTAGTTTCTTGAGTGAATTAAAATAATATTTAAAGATTGACTCAAACTGTCAGCATTTACCCTTCTATTACTTTTGGCTTTGTCCATAGGTCTTGAGCAAGGGCTTTATGACAAGCTCCTCCATGTCCACACACACACACACACACACACACACACACACACACACACACACACACACACACACAATCATCCTACTCCATTCATATCCCTGCAGACACGCATGCACACTGCCACACATGTACACACATTTACACACTATGCACTTTTGCATCTATGGTAAACTTTGCTTCTTTCCTGCACTGACCTGCACCATAACATCTTCCACAGAAGTCAATAAGTGACTGCTACCTTTTGGCCAAGTTACATTTCTTGGCCACTATGGTAATTTAAGCAGACAAGTGATTCTCTAATAGCAAAAACTGGTATCTGCTGGCATTTCTAGAGAGCATCACATGGCTAATCAGCATTAGCTGCTCCCTAGAAAACGTCATTATCCTTTACCTAAGCCAGTAGGACCACTATCAGTGGTGATTCCTCCATTTGTGTAAAATCACACTGGTAGGATAGACTTTGAATCTGAAAGAGTTACAGTGAGTGTCTTGCTACTTGTAGGGTTTACTAGTCACAATAACCCTTTCCAAATCACAGGAGATATTAAGACATAAAGTTCAGGCAGAATTACAATGTCTCCATTATTCTGGAGAACATGTAGATGGAAATGTAGGCAGAAAATCTTCTTTTGTCTACATAGCATAAGGAAAATATATTAAATGATGCTATCCGCTGTTGGAAATGTAAAAATCAAAGTTGATTGCTGGCACATTTATTATGATTGTAATGTAGTTCAGTAGTGTTGGAGAAATTTCCAATTATTTGTTAAAGCATTGTGGGTGGACACAACCTAATTTTCCAACAATTTAGTATTATTGAATTATTCTCTTTATATATATATCTATATATGCATATATTTATATGGCTTACCTTCACTACACCGAATGTTCACTCTCCTGACAACCGCATTCCCGCGACCAGTTCATCAACACCTCTAATCGCTGACACTTCATTACACCGAATCACTATAGCTCGACTTTCAAATCACTGACAAGAAAAATTGCAAGTCCCCGACAATGGCAATTGTGTTACATCAGCAAAAACATTCACATAATAGCCCAGGGTACATTACTGCCACATAATATCCCTGTGTATATTCACCAATAAATTACTTCAACTTTAGTGACTTCACTCACAAGATACAGTCAAAATAATTAAATTCCAGTCAATCAACAACAAAGTAAACAAACTCCACTGCACTTAATGTTGCTTTGATAGCCACAAGCAACACAACATAAAATATAATAATAAATATAATAAAACATAATAAAAATAATAATAAAATATAATATATAAAATATGGACTCTTCCTATCTGCTGCAAAAGTGCCTTTCTGTTTGGAATATTATATACTGCAGTGAGGGAAGTGCAGGCTAATGCATCATCCACAACTACACAAGGGATATCTCTGCTATACTGTGGTCTGACCTTCACTTCATTAGCAACTGTGTAATGCTCAGCTTTGCTAGTATCCCCACTGTGGTCATGTGAAACAGATTTTACAAGTTCATCTCCATCTGTAACTTTTATAGTTACTGCTCTACCTTTACAGTGCGAACTCCTTTCATCTTTGCAACCCCAATAATGTTTATTTCTTCTGCTGTGTTCTAAATGGTATAAGTATCCTTCTATTTGTAGCATTTCTTTGCCCCTTTGTGAAAGCACTACAGGATACATATTTCCAACCACTTCTGGACCTGCTAACACCACTTCCGCCATTATCATGTAGTGTGTCCCAGAAGCTGTTAATGTGACATACCTGAATTCATAATTCAGCAATGAAGGATGGCACTGTCAGTACACATTTGTCAGGAAATTACATTTCAGTTATGTAGACTTTCGGCGATTAGAGGTGTCGGTGAACTGGTCTCGGGAATGCAGTTGTTGGGAAAGTGAAAGTTTGGTGTAGCGAAGGTAACCCATTTACATATATATATATATATATATATATATATATATATATATATATATATATATATATATATGTGTGTAGATATATAGATGTAGATATATAGATATAAATATATAGATATATACCGGGCCAGTGTTAGAAATTTTAGAGCCCCAAGCATGTATCAAGCTGAGGGCCCCATGGACAAATCTAGTTTAAATATCACCCGGTAACTAACAGACCTCCTAAAAATACTTTCATTTCATTGTGCAGAGTTTTAGTAGTGGTACTCATAGACTAAACTGTAGCTGCAATCTCTTACATTATGACAGGTCTGTGTGCCACACTATGCTGGCCCATCTTATGGAGGGACATTCACAGTTATTGGCATTTAATTGCAATGACAATACATTACAGGAACTCTACAACAGGGCTGGATGTGGGTGAAATTGTGCTCTAGACACTGCCTAGTGTTTTACCTCCCATACAAACACATGCATACTCCCCCTTTGCTGTCTACACAGAGTGGGTTCCCCACATCATGCACATTACGTTTCTCTTCTTTTTCTCACATTTTGCCTTACTCTTCATCATTTTCAATGAAACCATCCCCGGGATTCAGGAACAGCCATTTTCCATACAGGAACAGTGTAGGAGCTCCTGCACAGAAAATGGCCGCCGAGCGATCCAGGAAAGTGTTGTTTTCATGTGCATGAGCGGCCCTACATTGTTCCTACAGGGAAATCCAGGAAATATGCAAATCACCTCATTTGCTGGTAAAAAACATGCAAACGAGGAGATTTTGCGATCCACAAAGCTGGCCGGACTCTGTGCAGGAACAGTGTCAGAGCAGAAATGTATTCAGTTAGTAACTGAATACAATTCTGCATCTGAGCAAACGGAGGCAGGACAGCTCGTGGAAAGCATGTATTACAGTCAAACATACATGCCAATGGCCAAATATAAGGCCATTGGCATTATTAAATGATTATTTTTATTTTAATTAAACTGTTTTTTTGGCCGATCACGGCCATTCAAGCTTAGGGCAGGGACGCGCAAATGGGATCGTGCCAAAAATAAAAAAAAAAATGAGAAAAGTCAATTTTAATATAATTACGCATTTTGCTATTATAATCAGTGGTATGCAGAATGTAAACAATACCAGGGAGCATTGGTTGTCAAGAGGAAAGGGTCTGTCTAAGTGCAGTAACTAAGGATGTACACACTGGGGTATGCAAATGAGGGGAGTTATACTGAATCACATATTTCCTGAAATTGTCAGCTTGCACCTAACTGTGTAGGTGCAGCAATACAACAGTGCAAGTATAAGAGCTGAATGACTTCATAGGGGGGTGTGTCATGCTTGCTGTAAGCTCATTGGAGTGCTTTGGCCCGTGTTTGCCCTTAGCTAAGCACAGCTAAGGAAGGGGGTGTGTCTGAGGCTGTATTGTCTTATTCCATGAAATGCAGAGCATGTTCGCATCCAGGGAGGGCGATTTCTGCTTAAAAGAGCTTATATTAGCTAAACAGGTGTGCGTGGCACACAGCTGGCCTAAAAAAAAAAAAAAAAAAAAAAAATAGCAGAACTTTACATTTGAGCACCGGGTATGCATGGCCCACCTCTGGGCTTAAATAGGGAAGAAGTGGGAAGGGAAAACTGCAGTAGGAAGGCAATCAAAGGGAACTAGCATAACAGGCAGATGGAATGTATCAGAATCAGACAATTACACATGCAGCAGCCCAGCACCCTACTATAAACTATGCAAACACCCTACAGACTGTTTTTTCCCATAAATTCTACACCACCGGTGTACACAGATGGGGGATTTTTAACTAGCAAAGATAACTAAATGTTAGAGGCTGCTGCTGCATTACTCCATCAATATGTGTAAGAGACTGAGGGTGGTGAAGAGGAGAATGCTGACAACTGACCCACAGTGAGGAGAAGGTCAAGAGCGTACAGACCCAGGGTAATCTACCAGGGCCTACATGAGCTGGAGATAGTAGAGTGCTATAGGGTAGACAGGGACATTCTACAGCAAATCATTGAGCTGTGCCGGCCACGCCTTGCACACAAGAACTAATAGAGAGGAACCCATCCCAGTGGATACCAAGGTATGTCTAAGCTTAAGAATACTAGCCACAGGTACCTTCCAAAGACCAACTGTGGATATCATGGGGGTCTCACAGGAATCAGGATCCAGGGTACTCCTCCAGTTCCTGGATGGCATGACAGAACATGCCAATGAGCACATTTATTTTCCCACTGCCCATGAGGTGCTGGCCACACGTATGCGTCTCTTCCACCATATAGCAGAATGCCCTGAAGTAGTTAGTGCTATAGACTGCATGCACATCCACATCAAAGCACCACCCAGTGAGCGGGGCAGGGTCTACATAAACTGCAAGGGCTTCCCCTCCATCAACTGCCATGTCATGTGCGATTATCATGAATGTGTGTGCTGGCAGCCCTGGACGCTATCACGACCCCCGCATCTGGCATTGCTCACTGCTGTATCAGGCATTTGCCAAGGGGGACATCCCATATGGCCATCTAGTTGGGGATGCTGGCTATGCACTGAAGCCATTGCTGATGACACCCATCAGAAAAGCACACACATCCGAACAAGAACACCATAATGAGGCACACACACAAATCATGATCATTGATGAGCATGTGTCTGGGATGCTCAAGTCATGGTTCCACTGCCTTGACATATCCGGTAAAGCCTTGCAGTACTTTCCAGCTACATGTACACAAATGTTCATAGCATGTGCCATGCTACACAATATGATCCTGAATAAACAGCTGCAGCAGGAACAGCAAAAAGCAGGGCCACACAGCCCCCCACCATTGCCAAGGCCAGCATAGGCACAGAGGGACTCGGAGGAGGAATATCCTGAGCCTGCCCCTGTAGGCAGAAGGAGGCATGCGCAGTATGCCCAGGCCTTGGCAAAGAGGCAACACATAGCACACACACTGACACTGTAGAGACCTAGGGACTGATACCTCTCTCTGACTCATACAGACAATAAAAGGGATGCCAAACATGACACTACCTGAGCTTTACCATGTACAGGGAGTTTACAATATGCATCCAACATAGTCAGCCTTCCAGCTCTGTCCTCAATACAGGCCTGGCAACAAGGTAATTCACCCTTCCCATCAATTACTGAATGGAGTAGTATGTTCTGATAGCTGTGTGTATGATATGGATGCAAGCATGCAAGGGAATTGGGGGGCTGAATGGGATAGCAGCAGACAGCTGACAGCTATATGGGACAGCAGGAAATTCACAACAAATACTGGTGTCAACATACTAGGCAGCACTACACAAGGTGACAACCCCCACCGCAGTACATGTGATGGGCCAAATAACTGTGGGTGTCAATAGGTCACACACATGGATGTCAGGGAGGGTCACATATCCACCACCAGCCTCACCCAGCAGGACAAGTGTAGATGACAAGTACAAATATGACTCTTCCATTGTCCATGTTGGTGTGAATGACCTGAGATTTACCTCCCTGGACTACATGAAAAGAGACATGAAAGAGCTCTCAGACCTTGTAGCCCAGGCAGGTATGACCCTAGCCCTGAGTAGCATCCTGCCATCACCCAGAATGATACCGCAGTACAAGGACAAAATTATTGACTTCAATAATTATCTAAGCTTCTGGTGTCATTCCAAGGGGATCCAGTATCTGTCTGCCTGGGATGACATGGTCAACAGACCATGATGCTTTGCCAGAGATGGCCTGCACCTGTCACCCCTGGGATTCCAAATACTGGCTAAGGCTCTTGCCGCCCCTATAGTGCCTTTTTTAGGCAAGGTTCAAATGACTAATTCACCACCATAACAGGAACAGGCAAGCAAAAACTGAGGGTAATGCTACTCAATGCTAATGTCTAAATCTCAAAATCCACTCCCTCGAGGCACTCCTTAAAATGGAGAACATCAATATCTGTGCAGTGACTGAGACCTGGTTCAAGGCTCTAGAGAGCACCCCTGCATTACCAGGCTATAACTCATACCACACTTTTTGGCCACCTAACCTGGACCTGAACACCAAAGGTGGTGTGTCCATATTTATTCAGGCTATCCACACCTCCAGGATAGTTGCTCAACATAATGCATCCATGGTTATCCAAGTGCAACTAACTCTGGGCAAAACTGCAATCCAAATTGTAGATTTCTACAGATCCCCCACCATGCCCCAGGATTCCCACTCCTCTTTTCTTAATATACTGGAAAATATTAGGGTTCAACCAAACATCCTAATAATGGGTGACTTCAACTACCCCACCATTAACTGGGAAAACTACTCCTGTACCAAATCCTTTGCTCAACGCTTTCTGGAATTCATAAATTCCAATGCCTTGGATTAACATATCCACACCCCCACCAGGGGCAACAATATCCTAGACCTAGTCATTACCAACATGAGTGACCGGTGTTCCACACCTAAAATCAACTCCAAGTTGACCATAAGCTAATCACCCTAGATATCTCCATCCCGCCCCCACCCACCATTAAGGAAGCCACAGTAAAAAATTTCTCCAAAGCCAACTTCATGCTTCTTAAGACAGAAGTGGGGAACTTCATGACACCCATGCAGATGGACAATACAGTTATGACTGCTGAATCCTACACAAATGAACTCTATAAGCACTTACACAAGTGCATGAATTGTGCTATCCCAAACAGAACAAAGATGCTATCCTCCAAAAAAAGAAAGCCAATCTGGTGGTCCCCTGCCATAAACAAACTCTGCAACAGAAGGAAGAAACTGTTGTAAAAGAGTTATCGCTAAATTCACTAAACTAGGTATAAATCTCTAAGTCACAAGATGGGTTGGCAACTGGCTCACTGACAGAACCTACATTGTAAAAGTTGCAGACTCCAAATCTGACTTCAAACCAGTGACAAGTGGAGTATCACAGGGTTCATTCCTGGGATTTCTCCTCTTTGCTATCTACTTCCCTGAAGTACAGGCTAACACAGAATTCCTTTGGCTAATGAAGTTCACAGATGACTGCAAACTAGGAGCCCTAGTTGAGTCCCCAAATGATGTGGGCATCCTACAGAAGGGCTTCACTGAGACAGATGCCTGGTGTCAGAGCCATGGCCACAACCTCAATGCCAAAAAGGGCATTGTCATCCTCTTTGGAAAAACTCTGTTCCCATGAACTACCACATAGGCAGCAGTCCATTTAACACCGAATGTGTGATAAGAGACCTTGGGACCCAGGTGGACAGTATTCTCTCCTTTGATAATCACATTGCCACAGTCATCAGGAAATCTTCTATGTGGCACACCTCATCACAAAAGGGTTCTCATCCAGGAAAAAAGAGGTCATTGTTCCCCGCTACTCGTCACTCATTAGATCCATTATCGAGTACAACGCCCTTTTGGAATGTACCTCACAAGACATCTGCAGCATCTGGAAAGGCCACAGAAGTTCCTCACACAGAGGATTACTGGCCTTAAACATATGCCCTACACTGACCATCTAAAAACTCCAGCTTTACTTTATCGCCTACTCTGAGGTGATCTCTACCTAACATATAAAGCTATGTCAAACCCAGAGCTGTTGGACATGCTGCACCTAAAGAAATCCCAATCCTTCCAAGCTATATGCTCTAGGGACCTAAACCTTGTCACCACAATAAACAGGACATGCTGGAGGGATAAATTCCTGTCCCAGAGACTTCCCTTACTCTGGAACAAGCTACCCATCTATGTCAAGCAAAGTTCCTCATTAGCACTCTTCAAGAAGAATCTTGATGAGTGGATGGGAAATAGGAAATACACCCCAGGGGATCACTTCTGTGTCTCTGCTCGACAGGGGCACAGGAAAATAATTTTCTTGAGTGGCGTAAGCCAGGGAACCTTGTTGGCTTGGCTTACTTAGGCCCTTGGACCGATAGCCTAGTAACTAACTATCAACCTATGAACCTATGACCATGAAGAAAGGCTGGGCTAAGGCCCTCAAATGAAGGCAATGCTGAACAGCTTCCCCCACCAGACCTACACAGACATACCACAACAAGTCTGGCAGTTGCATTCCAGTTCTGAAGGGTAAGAAGTGTAAATCTGAAATATATGCTATTAAGATCTAACATGTGTACTCCACTGATATGCCTCCTATTTGCATGATAGGTCACAATACAATATGAAATGGAATTCAACAGAGTAACCATACCAGTACAGCCATTTCAAATGTTAGTCTGCAGGTGTGCAGCCCCTACCACAATCCCATGTAGAAATACAGTAACAGATGGCCTGCAGCACTCTCAAATGGCCTACAGTCCTCTGGCAAAAGCCTGTGCCTCACCCATAGTGTCAATGTATGGAATGTCATGGGGTCCCGACGAGAAACCTAACAGTAAACAGACAACAAATGCAAGACCATGTTGACAAATGCCAGGAGCATTCCTCCCCATGTCCTACTGCAAGGACTGTGGATCAGGGGCACAAATACTACTGGGATAAAGGCCCAACTATAGGGATACCTCCAAGATATTGCTTACATAATGTTAGGTGGAGGAGATAATAACAGAGGGGGGGGGGTGTAGAAGCATGGATGTCATGGACAAGGTGCTGCACCATTTACACAGAAGCAACCATCTATTGTCTGTAGCTACCCCTCCACAATGGCAGGTGTGTGCCAGAATGTGTAGTCTATATACCTCAGAATATTGGTCTCAGCTTCATTCATCTTGTATTTCCTGGTAAATTACTGTCAGCAGTCAATGACATGACACATCACAGTGTAAATCAGCACATACGTCAGAATATCTATGCTACAACCAAACATGTCTCACAAGCAGCACAGACAGCAATAGTTACTGTATCCCCTGTATGTTAAGCCCATTGTGTCTCCATACTGGCAACCTATCTACAGATATCCTGAAGAAATAGTTTGCTAGGTGTAACTGTAGCACACAAAACCCTGAACTGAAGTCCAACCCTCTCTGGAATGGATGCACACACTCAATATAGAAGGTCTTACTGGGCATGCTCTTACACTTTGAAGCCCATGTCTCACAACACAGTGGACTACAGTTATTGGTTATAGTAATTGGTTATTTGCAGCTGTCTGTGTACACACACCAAATTGTACACCACTGATATTTCACACACACACATTGGATAGGAATAGACACACATATCTAAGGCAAACATAATATAATATGCCAAACATACACACACAGAGACGTGGGGAAGAGAAAGACAGACAGTGACAGAGAGAATCCCATTATGAGGCCTGTCCCATCCACTACACATTCTATTGGCCTATATCACATGATGTGCTGATGTAATTCACTGTAGAAATACCTTTGGTTAGCCCTCAGCCCTATAGTGTCAACAGTGCTTGTGATAACTGTGTAACACTACAGTACAAATAGGTATCCATGTAACAGACGTAATTTCAGTCCTGTCAAATGTAAAGTTGTGTGTGAGTGTGTGTGTTTCTAGATGAATGTGGTTGAAGCCATTCACACTCACTAAATCTCCTATACCCCTCCTTCGGCACCGCTGCTGATGTGACTCACCTTCAAAGATACCTTTGGACAGCTCTCCAGCATATAAACTCCATGGTGCATGCGATAACTGCCTAATAGTATAGTGTAGCAAACAAATTAGGTAGGAGTTACAATCCTGATCCTGGTAAATGCGAGTGTTTGTTTGAGAGAGTGTGTGTAACCTTGTAGAGACCTGATTTTGTGGTCATTCACGCTTACACTTCCCTTACCCCTCCTTTAGCACTGCTGCAGCTGTCACTCACCTTCAAAGATACCTTTGGACAACTCTCCAACATATAAGCTTCATGGTGCATGTGATAACTGCGTAATACTATAGTATAGCAAACGAATTAGGTAGGAGTTCTGATCCTGACAACTGGGTAAATGTGAGTGTTTGTGTGAGAGAGTGTATGTGCATCCCTGTAGAGATCTGATTTTGTGGTTATTCACACTTATAACACTTCCCTTCCCTTCCCTCTCCTTTAGCACTGCTGCTGATTTCACTCACCTTCAAATATACCTTTGCACAGCTGTCCAACATGTAAGCTCCATGGCATGTGTGATAAATGTAGAACAATGTAGTAGCAATAACTACATAGGTATGGGTTTGAATCTCATCCCTGGCAAGGGTTTGTGTGTGCACATATGTATGTCCATACCTTAAAGATTTTGGCCCCAGTACACATCTCAGTGAATGACTTTAGAAGTCATGCAGATATCATCCACCTTAGAAGTACCTGTTGCCACCCCTAAACCATATAAGGTCAGTGGTGCATGTGGCAAATGCGTAACCATAATGGTTGGAGAAGATAGTTAGGTAGAGGTTTGAACCTCACTGCTGGAAAATGTGAATGTGTGTGCAGAGTAAAATATTTTTTTTGAATCTCTCGCCCACTACATCACCCAATGCCAGTATTTACAAGGGCTGGTGATGCTCCTCACCTTAGAAGTACCTTGGGACAAAATCCATCCTATAAGCTCCATGACGTGTGCGATAAATGCAGTACACTGTAGTAGCAATATATAGTTAGGTTGGGGTTTGAAACTCAGTACTGACAAGTGTGTGTCTGTGTGTCTGTGTGTGATTGGGTAATAACAGGATCCATTGGGGGTGGATTTTGCTAAATTATTATGTTGAGGACCTAGTATATGTCATAATGTCCACATTACAAGGCCAACAGATGTCAAACACTGGAAAGGATGGTGTAGACAATCCACAGCCTAAATGTGACCATTTGGATTAGTGAGCAATATAGGCAACTCTTCTATTACTCAGAGACCACTCTCCATCCATCATACACAAACACACTTGGCTAGGCAACTGCCACTATATTAGTAGTTCCCCTGCATGTTGCCTCACAGATAGTACCCACTGTGTGATTGCAGTGGACTACATGTCTGTTGACCACAACAGCGCCACTAACATCAGAACGTTTTTTGATGTGTTACATCTCCTGACGGAGTGTGTGTTATCCAGCAAGTAAAAGGACATGTCACCCTGTTCCATCCCCCTCAGTAGCTCAATCAATGTGTACAGTGGCCCTTTGGCCATGTTCCTCACTAGACGCCTGCAACAAATGTAGAGTCTGCAACCATACCCTACAAAGAGAATACCATGCCTTATACACATGCCCTGTATGGACAGACTCCACTAACTTCACTGAATACCCGTATCATACTGTCAGTGTAGGTGCAATTACTGCTTCAGTTACATAGCCAAGTCTCACCAAATGAGGTCAGGAATGATACCATTCTGTCCACACAATATGCCCCAGAGACCTCAAGCACACTTCCACATGTCAAAGAACATGCATGTGGGACATGTGCACAACCCAGACACTCTCCATGTTATGGAATATAGATAACATACATAGCTAGCAGTGCACATCACTGGCCACCCACAATAGAAACCTAGATTTGTGGATGGGGAATACAATACCCATCCCTGGGACCACTCCAGTGACTATACTCCTGAGCCACACTGAGGACTATTGTCATGTGGCCGGATGCCAAGGTATTCCTTGGGCTAGCCTTGTAGAGCCTTCTGGCCCATTCACCTACTACACACCTATGAAGCAATGAACCTATGGATCTCAGTACTGGCAACTGTGTGTGTGAATAGTAATCACAGTGTGTTTGCTTGATGAATATCCCCTGTGGCTGTGGTTATTAGCAATCAGAGGTGTGTCCAAACCAGAACATGTACCATTCTCCATTCTACAACAGATGTTGTACATCAACATGTTCCTATGTATAACCCTCAAACCTATAATCTGTGAGACATATGCAATCACTGTGTTACAGACCGGGAATTACCGTGCACATATTGTAACCTGCCTATGACACGGTGGATGTGTAAACACACTGCCATACCCTGTGGCCTTGCTGCAGGGCTACATCCTGGTGACACACAAATACCTATAATGGACATGTGATACAGCATATGAGAACACATTCACTCAGCACTTTACTAGTGGGGGGAGAGAGGGGTAAAGCTGGCACTGAAGGTATTGGCCAATATCTGTTGTCTCAGAATAGGTATTTGCTTTGTGCAGTAACTCTCAGCACTTGAGTTTAATGCTGTGGAGGTTGTTGATGTAACTATCAAGGCTGTTGTGACTGTTGTCAGTGTCTGCTGCATCTGTGCTGCCATAGATGCCTGTTGGGGACTCCAAGAGGAATCCAAAGTTGTGTTTGAGGCTAATAAGGGAGTTCAACAGTCTTGGGACACTACCTTTCCCTGCAACAGTGTCCTCCTCTTGAAGTACACTACAGTAATGGCATGGGACCATCACATTGTCTCCCAGTGTTTTGAGGACAGTGTCTGGGTTCTGTTGGCTCTGGCTAGTACCATGCATTCATGTACTTGTTTTTACAGTGCCTATGTGTATGATTCCACAGTCATGTAACTACATCCCATTGCCATTGGTGCTGTGAAGATATCCACCCCTGTTTTCAAGGCTTCAAATTCAGCTTTGGAGAGTTTTTGTCAGGTGGTTATCTTTGTGTGGGGGTGTGGCTGACATGTTGAGTTCCATGTTGATTACAGCCTTGTGTGAATCTCACCATGCAGGGATTGACATCTGGGGATAAGCAATTGTCGCATATTGAATTGGTCAACACAGGTCAAGGTTGTTGCATCTTTTACCATGGCTCAGTATGAGCTAGTCTAGGGCAATGGAATTGATGAACCGAAGAAGTGTTAGGCCACTGTACTGGTGATTGACTACATTCCCCAGGTAATGGAGGGGTAGTTGAAGACTCGTACTATGTCAGTGTTGCATTGGACCATCACAGATAGCAGGCTGTTGAGGAATGTGCATTGACAGTCTGGGGACATAATGTGTACCTATAACAGGCTATGGTCTGGATAGCACCATTATCCCAAGGCAGTTGTACAGGAAGTATCTCCAATGCATTATGATGTGATTCTAGCCTGGAGGTGTACCTATCCATAATGAATATGGAGACAAAACCATCTGTGGATATGTGGTGTGGTCCATGTTTGGGGGATGACAGCTGTGGAATGTGTTATAGCCTGATACTGCAGGTCTGCTGTCTGCTGCTGTAAACCACCTCTCCATTACAGCAGACATGTGTCCTCCACTCCAACAGCTATGAGTGATTGTATCCTGACAGTTAGATGTCCACTGTTGAGCAGCATGACCCTCAGATTGCATACATGTGTAGCTGTTATGGTGGTAATAACATTAGGAACACTGCCTAATAAGGCACCATAGGGGTGGCAAGACATGTAGCCAGTACCTGGCAACCCAGTAGTGACAGATGTAGGACATCTGTGGCAAGTCATTGGGTTCTGGCAATCATGCCATGCCAGGCAGAGAGTTCCTGGATCCTCTGAGAATGACACATAACATGTAAGCCAATGTTGCAGTCAACCATCTGTTGATAGTACCGGAGCATCATTCTGGGTGACAGTGGTACACTGCCCAGAGCTAGTGTCACACCTGCCTTAACCACATAATCACAGGGTTCAACCATGTCTCCTGTCATGTAATCCAGGGAGGTGTGTCCCAGGTCATTCACACACACATGGATACAGAGTGATACAGGGAGGTGTGTCCCAGGTCAGTCACACCCACATGGATATAGAGTGATACAGGGAGGTGTGTCCCAATTCATTCACACACACATGGATGCAAACTGATACTCGTAGTTGTTGTGGATTAGCAGAACTGGCTGTGTCATGTGTTGGATGCTGGCATGTAATTGATATTTGGCTGTTACCTGCTCCATATTCAACCTAGTGAGTGGGATGTGTGTGCCTCAGTATTGAGTTACTCATGAGCACTGTATTGTGCAAGGTGGTTAGCCTTAGGTGCTTAGGTTGGGGGCACACTTGTAGATTAAATATGTATCCCTTGGCATGTGCCATGTCACAGTTTCTGACTGGGTGTTTCCCTTGCTGGTCTGTGCTGTTTGGGTAGATGTCCACTGAGTGCCTCGGGGAAGGTGTGGCTTTTCACTGTATGTCATGGCTGTTGAAGTGGGTGCCATGGTGAGCTACGTGTTCCACATAGTATGGTGCAGGTATTGATTTATCCTCTTGACCTGCTAGTCCATTATTTGCTGGAGAGTGCATATGTCCACATTGCGTGATATATGGGTAACCCTCACAGGTCTGAGTGTTTGGAGTTTAGAGGGGAGGGTCATCTGTGTGCATGCAGCAATTGCAACAGTGCCCCAAAATGGACATGTGCACCAGGTCAATGGGTGAAAGCAAGATAACCACCCTTCAAACATGCCAGGAGGGGTGGACATAACTAGTAAGTACTGTGGAGACATTTGTGATGAACAAGTACTACTGACAGCTCACAAGTGTGCCACACTTCATGATACAATAACCTGGTGAAGTGCCATGCCATAATGCTAGTTGAAGTGTAAGACAGAAAGAACTAGCATGATGTATGGGTGGAACAGAAGGCAGACTGTCTGCCCCCTGTATTACTTTACCACAGCTTTGCAGTTATCAACAGCTTTGGCCATATGAAAGTTAACTAAGCTCTGTAGCACATGCAGTAACTGTGTAATGCTATAGTAGACATACCTAGATAGGCAGGAGTTATAATACCAATACTGGCAGGTGTGTGTGTATATGTGAAACATATACTGTCTGGGTATTACCATTCTTGACCTGTGTACTACTCTTTACACTTCCCTTCACTCCAATTTAGAAAATCTGTTGATGTCATCAACCTCAGAAGTACCTTTGGTTGAGTTGGAAATGTATAAGCTCTGTGGCATGTCTCATAATTGTGTAGTACCTAAAGTAGGAATACCTGGATAGGCAGGAGTTCTAATTCCAATACTGGCAAGTGTGTGTGAATCATGTACTGTCTGGCTCATACCATTTCTGACCTGTGTACTACCCTTTACACTTCCCTTTACTCCAGTTTAGTAGACCTGTTGATTTCATCCACCTCAGAAGTACCTTTGGTTGAGTTGGAAATGTATAAGCTCTGTGGCACACCTCATAACTGCATAGCACTAAAGTAGGAATACCTAGATAGCCAGGAGTTTTAATCCCAATACTGGCAAGTGTGTATGTGTGTGTGAATCATATTCTATCTGCTCATGCCATTTTTGATCCATGTACTACCCTTTACACTTCTCTCCACTCCAATTTAGTAGAGCTGTTGATGTCATCTACCTTAGAAGTACCTTTAGAAGAGGTGGAAATGTATAAGCTCTGTGTCACATCGGATTACTGTGTAGCACTATAGTAGGAATACCTAGGTAGGCAGAAGTTGTAATCCTAATGCTGGCAACTGTTTGCATGTGTGGGAGGATCATACAATTTTGATTAATAAGTATATTTCTTGGCATTTTAACATTTCAGAGATCTGCATTGCCTTAATTTTGCCTGGCTTAATTATTTTTGCCTGACTGAATTATTTTATATATTTCCTGCCATTGTTTTCGGTTTCTCATCAGTCCTGAAAAGGCTTCCCCCCAATTCCTGTGGCGAAGTTTATAAAATTTGTCTAACAGCCTTTGTGTTATCTGATTCCTTCAAGGCTTGCCGATTTATAAAAAGTTTCTGTTTGTAAATTCCTGCATACACTGTTGGAAACCCCTGGTGTTCTGACTAAAATGTGATTCTCAATAAATCTGGAAATACATTGCTAACTGGTGAGAATATTTCTTGGCATTTTAACCTTTCAGAGTTCTGCATTGTCTTAATTTTGTCTGACGGAATTTTTTTTTACCTGACTGAATTATTTTATATATTTTCTGGCATTGTTTTCTGTTTCTCATCTGTCCTTTAACTGCTTCTCCCTTATTCCTGTTGTGAAGTTTATAAAACTGGTCTAATAACTTTTGGGTTATCTTATTGATTCAAGGCTTGCTGATTTAAAAATAATTTCTGTTTGTAAATTCCTGCATACACTGATGGAAACTCCTGGTGTTCTGGCTGAAGTGTGATTCTCAAACAATCTGGAAATATATCACTGACTGATGAGTAAATTTCTTGGCATTTTAAACTTTCACAGTTCTGCATTGTCTTAATTTTGCCTGATTGAATTATTTTTTGCCTGACTGAATCATTTTATCTATTTTCTGGCATTGTTTTCTGTTTCTCATCTGTCCTGAAACTGCTTCTCCCATATTCCTGTTGTGAAGTTTATAAAACTGGTCAAGCAGCTTTTGTGTTATGTGATTGCTTCAAGGCTTGCTGATTTAAAAATAGTTTCTGTTCATAAATTCTGGCATACACTCTTGGAAACTCCTGGTTTTCTTGCTGAAGTGTGATTCTCAAACAATCTGGAAATATATCGCTGATTGATAAGTATATCTATTGACATTTTAACCTTTCAGAGTTCTGCATTGTCTTAATTTTGCCTGACTGAATTATTTTATATATTTTTGGCATTGTTTTCTGTTTCTCATCTGTCCTGTAACTGCTTCCCCCAATTTATGTGATAATGTTTATAAAACTGGTCCAACAACCTTTGTGTTATCTAATTGCTTCAATGCATTCTGATTTAAAAATAGTTTTTTTAGTAAATTTCTGCAATACACTGCTGTAAACTCCTGGTGTTCTAGCTGAAGTGTGAATCTCAAACAATCTGGAAATATATCTCTGATGATAAGTTAATTTCTTGGCATTTTAACCTTTCATAGTTCTGCATTGTCTTAATTTTGCCTGGCTGAATTATTTTCTGCCTGACTGAATTATTTTATATATTTTCTGGCATTCTTTTCTGTTTCTCATCTGTCTTGAAACTGCTTACCCCCTATTCCTGTGGTGAAGTTTATAAAATTGGTCAATCAGCTTTTGCATTATCTGATTGCTTCAAGGCTTGCTGATTTAAAAATAGTTTCTGTTTGTAATTTCATGCATACTCTGTTGGAAACTCCTGGTGTTCTGGCTAAAGTATGATTCTCAGACAATCTGTAAGTATATTGCTGATGATAAGTATATTTCTTGTCATTTTAACCTTTCAGAGATCTGCATTGCCTTAATTTTTCGTGACTGAATTATTTTATATATTTTCTGTTATTGTTTTCTGTTCCACATCTGTCCTGAAACTACTTCCCCCCTGTTCCTCTGGTGAAGTTTATAAAACTAGTCTAACAGCTTTTGTGTTATCTGATTGTTTCAAGGCTTGCTGAATTAAAAATATTTTTGGTTTGTAAGTTCCTGCATACACTGTTTTAAGCTCCTGGTCTTTTGGCTGAAGTATGATTTTCAAACAATTTGAAAATATATCAATGATTTATAGTAATACTTCTTGGCATTTTAACCTTTCAGAGTTCTGCATTATCTTAATTTTGTCTGACTGAATTATTTTTTGCCTGACTGAATTATTTTATATATTTTCTGGCATTGATTTCTGTTTCTCATCTGTCCTCTAACTGATTCCCTCCTGTACCTGTTGTGAAGTTTATAAAACTTGTCTAACAGTATTTTTCTTATCTGATTACTTTAAGGCTTGCTGATTTAAAAAATATTTCTGTTTGTAAATTCCTGCATACGCTGATGGAAACTCATGGTGATCTGGCTGAAGTGTGATTTCTCAAACAATCTGGAATATATACTGCTGATTGATAAGTATATTTCTTGTCATTTTATCATTTCAAAGTTTTGCATTGTCTTAATTTTGCCTGATAGATTTATTTTTTCCCTAACTGGAATATATTATACATTTTCTGTCATTGTTTTCTGTTTCTCATCTGTCCTGAAACTGTTTCCCCTTATTCCTGTCGTGAAGTTTTTATAACTGATCTAACTTTTGTGTTATCTGATTACTTCAAGGCTTGCTGATTTAAAAATAGTTTTCTTTTGTATATTCCTGCATACACTGTTGGAAACTCCTGGTGTTCTGGTTGAAGTGATTCTCAAATAATATGGAAATATGTTGCTGATTAATAAGTATATTTCTTGGCATTTTAACTTTTCAGAGTTCTGCATTGTCTTAATTTTGCTTAAATTAATTTTTTTACATATTTTTGGCATTGATTTCTGTTTCACATCTGTCCAGACACTGCTTCCAACTATTCCTGTTGTGAAGTTTATAAAACTGGTCTAACAACTTTTGTGTTATCTGATTGTTTCAAGGCATGCTGATTTAAAAATAGTTTATGTTAGAAAATTCCTGCATACACTGTTGAAAACCGCTGGTGTTCTGGCTGAAGTGTGATTCTCAAACAATCTGGAAATATATTGCTGATAAGTATATTTCTTGCCATGTTAACCTTTCAGAGTTCTGCATTGTCTTGATTTTGCTTGACTGAATTATTTTATATATTTGCTGGCATTGTTTTCTGTTTGTCAACTGTCCTTAAACTGCTTCTCCCCTATTCTTGTGGTGAAGTTTATTAAATACGTCTAATAACATTTGTGTTATCTAATTGCTTCAAGGCTTGTTGATTTAAAAATAGTTTCTGTCTGTAAATGTCTGCATACACTGATGGATACTGTTTATGTTCTGGCAGAAGTGTGATTCTCAAACAATCTAGAAATATATCACTGATTCATGAGTATATTATTGACATTTTAACCTTTCAGAGTTCTGCATTGTCCTATTTTTGCCTGACTGAATTATTTTTGCCTGACTGAATTATTTTATGTTTTCTGCCATTGTTTTCTGTTTCTCATCTGTCCTGAAAATGCTTCTCCCTATTCCTGTGGCGAAGTTTATAAAATTGGTCTAACTGCTTTAGTGTTATCTGATTGTGTCAAGGCTTGCTGATTTAAAAATAGTTTGTGTTTGTAAATTCCTGCATACACTATTGGAAACTCCTGGTGATCTGTCTGAAGTGTGATTCTCAAACAATCTGGAAATATATCACTGATTGATAAGTATATTTCTTGGCATTTTAACCTTTCAGAGTTCTACATTGTCGTAATTTTGCCTCACTGAACTATTTTATATATTTTCTGTCATTGCTTTCTGTTTGTCATCTGTCCTGAAACTGCTTCCCCACTATTCCTGTCATGAACTTTATAAAACTGGTCAAACATCTTTTGTGTTATGTGATTGTTTCAAAGCTTGCTGATTTAAAATAGTTTCTGCCTGAAAACTTCTACATACACTGTTGGAAACTCCCAGTGTTCTGGCTGAAGTGTGATTCTCAAACAATCTGGAAATATATTGCTGATTGATAAGTATATTTATTCACATTTTAACCTTTCAGAGTTCTGCATTATTTTCATTTTGTCTGACCAATTTTTTTTTTGCCTGACTGAATTATTTTATATATTTTCTATCATTGTTTTCTGTTTCTCATCTGTCCTGAAAATGCTTCAACCCATTTCCTGTAGAGAAGTTTATAAAATTGGTCTAACAGCTTTTGTGTTTTCTGATTGCTTCAATGCTTGCTGATTTAAAAATAGCTTCTATTTTTAAATTCCTGCATACACTGTTGCAAACTCCTGGTGTTCTGGCTGAAGTGTGATTCTCAAACAATCTGGAAATATGTTGCTGATCAATAAGTATATTTCTTGGCATTTTAACCATTCAGAGTTCTGCATTGTCTTAATTTTGCTTAAATGAATTATTTTACACATTTTTGGCATTGTTTTCTGTTTCTCATCTGTACTGAAACTGCTTCCTTCCTATTCCTGTTGTGAAGTTTAGAAAACTGGTGTAACAGCTTTTGTGTTGTCTGATTGCTTCAAGTCTTGCCGATTTAAAATAAGTTTCTTTTTGTAAATTCCTCCATACAATGTTGCAAACTCCTGGTCTTATGGCTGAAATGTGATTTTCTAACGATCTGGAAATATTTTGCTGATTGATAAGTATATTTCTTGTCATTTTAACCTTTCAGAGTTCTGCATTGTCTTAATTTTGCATGACTGAATTATTTTATATATTTTGGCATTGTTTTCTGTTTCTCATCTGTCCTGTAACTGCTTCCCCCAATTTCTGTGGTGATGTTTATAAAACTGATCCAACAACTTTTGTGTTATCTAATTGCTTCAATGCATTCTGATTTAAAAATATTTTTTTAGTAAATTTCTGCATACACTGCTGTAAACTCCTGGTGTTCTGGCTGAAGTGTGAATCTCAAACAATCTGAAAATATATCTCTGATGATACATTAATTTCTTGGCATTTTAACCTTTCATAGTTCTGCATTGTCTTAAATTTGCCTGGCTGAATTATTTTTTGCCTGACTGAATTATTCTATATATTTTCTGGTATTCTTTTCTGTTTCTCATCTGTCTTGAAACTGCTTACCCCCTATTCCTGTGGTGAAGTTTATAAAATTGGTCAATCAGCTTTTGCATTATCTAATTGCTTCAGGGCTTGCTGATTTAAAAATAGTTTCTGTTTGTAAATTCCTGCATACTCTGTTGGAAACTCCTGGTGTTCTGGCTAAAGTATGATTCTCAAACAATCTGGAAGTATATTGCTGATGATAAGTATATTTCTTGTCATTTTAACCTTTCAGAAATCTGCATTGCCTTAATTTTTCGTGACTGAATTATTTTATATATTTTCTGTTATTGTTTTCTGTTCCACATCTGTCCTGAAACTACTTCCCCCTGTTCCTGTGGTGAAGTTTATAAAACTAGTCTAACAGCTTTTGTGTTATCTGATTGCTTCAAGGCTTGCTGAATTAAAAATATTTTTGGTTTGTAAGTTCCTGCATAAACTGTTTCAAGGTCCTGGTCTTTTGGCTGAAGTATGCTTTTCAAACAATTTGAAAATATATCAATGATTTATAGTAATACTACTTGGCATTTTAACCTTTCAGAGTTCTGCATTATCTTAATTTTGTCTAACTGAATTATTTTATATATTTTCTGGCATTGATTTCTGTTTCTCATCTGTCCTGTAACTGATTCCCCCCTGTACCTGTGGTGAAGTTTATAAAACTTGTCTAAAAGTATTTTTCTTATCTGATTACTTTAAGGCTTGCTGATTTAAAAATATTTCTGTTTGTAAATTCCTACATACACTGATGGAAACTCATGGTGATCTGGCTGAAGTGTGATTCTCAAACAATCTGGAATATATATTGCTGATTGATAAGTATATTTCTTGTCATTTTATCATTTCAAAGTTTTGCATTGTCTTAATTTTGCCTGATAGATTTATTTTTTGCCTAACTGGAGTATATTATACATTTGATGTCATTGTTTTCTGTTTCTCATCTGTCCTGAAACTGCTTTCTCCTTATTCCTGTCGTGAAGTTTTTATAACTGATCTAACAACTTTTGTGTTATCTGATTACTTCAAGGCTTGCTGATTTAAAAATAGTTTCCTTTTGTACATTCCTGCATACACTGTTGGAAACTCCTGGTGTTCTGGCTGAATTGTAATTCTCAAATAATCTGGAAATATATTGCTGATTAATAAGTATATTTACTGGCATTTTAACTTTTCAGAGTTCTGCATTGTCTTAATTTTGCTTAAATTAATTTTTTTACATATTTTTGGCATTGATTTCTGTTTCACATCTGTCCAGACACTGCTTCCAACTATTCCTGTTGTGAAGTTTATAAAACTGGTCTAACAACTTTTGTGTTATCTGATTGCTTCAAGGCATGCTGATTTAAAAATAGTTTCTGTTAGTAAATTCCTGCATACACTGTTGAAAACTGCTGGCGTTCTGGCTGAAGTGTGATTCTCAAACAATCTGGAAATATATTGCTGATAAGTATATTTCTTGCCATTTTAACCTTTCAGAGTTCTGCATTGTCTTGATTTTGCCTTACTGAATTATTTTATATATTTTCTGGCATTGTTTTCTGTTTGTCAACTGTCCTTAAACTGCTTCTCCCCTATTCCCATGGTGAAGTTTATTAAACATGTCTAATAGCGTTTGTGTTATCTAATTTCTTCAATGCTTGCTGATTTACAAATAGTTTCTGTCTGTAAATGTCTGCATACACTGATGTATACTGTTTGTGTTCTGGCTGAAGTGTGAGTCTCAAACAATCTAGAAATATATCACTGATTCATAAGTATATTATTGACATTTTAACCTTTCAGAGTTCTGCATTGTCCTATTTTTGCCTGACTGAATTATTTTTGCCTGACTGAATTATTTTATGTTTTCTGCCATTGTTTTCTGTTTCTCATCTGTCCTGAAAATGCTTCTCCCTATTCCTGTGGCGAAGTTTAGAAAACTGGTGTAGCAGCTTTTGTGTTGTCTGATTGCTTCAAGTCTTGCCAATTTAAAATAAGTTTCTTTTTGTAAATTCCTCCATACAATGTTGCAAACTCCTGGTCTTCTGGCTGAAATGTGATTTTCTAACAACCTGGAAATATTTTGCTGATTGATAAGTATATTTCTTGTCATTTTAACCTTTCAGAGTTCTGCATTGTTTTAATTTTGCCTAACTGAATTGTTTTTTGCCTGACTGAATTATTTTATATATTTTCTGCCATTGTTTTCTGTTTCTCATCTGTCCTGAAAATGCTTCCCCCTATTCCTGTGGCAAAGTTTATAAAATTGGTCTAACTGCTTTAGTGTTATCTGATTGCATCAAGGCTTGCTGATTTAAAAATAGTTTGTGTTTGTAAATTCCTGCATACACTGTTGGAAACTCCCGGTGTTCTGGCTGAAGTGGTGATTCTCAATAAATCTGGAAATACATTGCTAACTGGTGAGAATATTTCTTGGCATTTTAACCTTTCAGAGTTCTGCATTGTCTTAATTTTGCCTGACAGAATTATTTTTTACCTGACTGAATTATTTTATATATTTTCTGGCATTGTTTTCTGTTTCTCATCTGTCCTTTAACTGCTTCTCCCTTATTCCTGTTGTGAAGTTTATAAAACTGGTCTAATAACTTTTGGGTTATCTTATTGATTCAAGGCTTGCTGATTTAAAAATAATTTCTGTTTGTAAATTCCTGCATACACTGATGGAAACTCCTGGTGTTCTGGCTGAAGTGTGATTCTCAAACAATCTGGAAATATATCGCTGATTGATGAGTATATTTCTTGGCATTTTAAACTTTCACAGTTCTGCATTGTCTTAATTTTGCCTGACTGAATTATTTTTTGCCTGACTGAATTATTTTATCTATTTTCTGGCATTGTTTTCTGTTTCTCATCTGTCCTGAAACTGTTTATAAAATTGGTCAATCAGCTTTTGCATTATCTGACTGCTTCAAGGCTTAATGAATTTAAAATAGTTTCTGTTTGTAATTTGCTGCATACTCTGTTGGAAACTCCTGGTGTTCTGGCTAAAGTATGATTCTCAAACAATCTGGAAATATATTACTGGTGATAAGTATATTTCTTGTTATTTTAACCTTTCAGAGATCTGTATTGCCTTAATTTTTCATGACTGAATTATTTTATATATTTTCTGTTATTGTTTTCTGTTCCACATCTGTCCTGAAACTACTTCCCCCTGTTCCTTTGGTGAAGTTTATAAAACTAGTCTAACAGCTTTTGTGTTATCTGATTGCTTCAAGGCTTGCTGATTTAAAAATATTTTTGGTTTGTAAGTTCCTGCATACACTGTTTTAAGTTCCTGATCTTTTGGCTGAAGTATGATTTTCAAACAATTTGAAAATATATCACTGATTCATAGTAATACTTCCTGGCATTTTAACCTTTCAGAGTTCTGCATTATCTTAATTTTGTCTGACTGAATTATTTTTTGCCTGACTGAATTATTTTATATATTTTCTGGCATTGATTTCTGTTTCTCATCTGTCCTGAAACTGATTCCCCCCTGTACCTGTGGTGAAGTTAATAAAACTGGTCTAACAGTATTTTTTCTTATCTGATTACTTTAAGGCTTGCTGATTTAAAAAATATTTCTGTTTATAAATTCCTGCATACAGTGATGGAAACTCATGGTGATCTGGCAAGTGTGATTCTCAAACAATCTAGAAATATATCACTGATTCATAAGTATATTATTGACATTTTAACCTTTCAGAGTTCTGCATTGTCCTGTTTTTGCCAGACTGAATTATTTTTGCCTGACTGAATTATTTTATATGTTTTCTGCCATTGTTTTCTGTTTCTTATCTGTTCTGAAAATGCTTCCCCCTATTCCTATGGTGAAGTTTATAAAATTGGTCTAACTTCTTTAGTGTTATCTGATTGTGTCAAGGCTTGCTGATTTAAAAATAGTTTGTGTTTGTAAATTCATGCATACACTGTTGGAAACTCCTGGTGTTCTGACTGAAGTGTGATTCTCAAAAAATCTGGAAATACATTGCTAATTGATAAGTATATTTCTTGGCATTTTAACCTTTCAGAGTTCTGCATTACCTTAATTTTGCCTGACTGAATTATTTTTTGCATGACTGAAATATTTTATCTATTTTCTGTCTTTGTTTTCTGTTTCTCATCTGTCCTGAAACTGATTCCCCCTATTCCTGTGGTGAAGTTTATAAAATTTGTCTAACATCCTTTGTGTTATCTGATTGCTTCAAGGCTTGCTGATTTAAAAATTGTTACTGTTTGTAAATTCCTGCATACACTGTTGAAAACTCCTGGTCTTCTTGCTGAAGTGTGATTCTCAAGCAATCTTGAAATATATGGCTGACTGATGCGTACATTTCTTGGCATTTTAACCTTTCAGAATTCTGCATTGTCTTAATTGTGCCTGACTGAATTATTTTATATATATTTTTGGCATTGTTTTCTGTTTCTCATCTGTCCTGAAACTGCTTTCCCCTATTCCTGTGGTGAAGTTTATAAAACTGGTCTAACAACTTTTGTGTTATCTGATTGCTTCAAGGCATGCTGATTTAAAAAAAATTCTGTTAGTAAATTCCTGCATACACTGTTGGAAACTCCTGGTGTTCTGGCTGAAGGGTGATTCTCAAACAGTCTTGAAAAATATCGCTGATGATAAGTATATTTCTTCGTATTTTAACTTTTCAGAGTCCTGCATTGTCTTAATTTTGCCTGACTGAATTATTTTATATATATTCTGGCATTGTTTTCTGTTTCTCATCTGTCCTTTAACTGCTTCTCCCTTATTCCTGTTGTGAAGTTTATACAACTGGTCTAATAACTTTTGGGTTATCTTTTTGATTCAAGGCTTGCTGATTTAAAAATAATTTCTATTTGTAAATTCCTGCATACACTGATGGAAACTCCTGGTGTTCTTGCTGAAGTGTGATTCTCAAACAATTTGAAATATATCACTGATTGACGAGTATATTTATTGGCATTTCAAACTTTCACAGTTATGCATTGAATTAATTTTGCCTGACTGAATTTTTTTTGCCTGACTGAATTATGTTTATATTTTCTGGCATTGTTTTCTGTTTCTCATCTGTCCTAAACTGCTTCCCCCATATTCTTGTCATGAAGTTTATAAAACTGGTCAAACAAATTTTGTGTTGTTATTGCTTCAAGACTTGCTGACTTAAAAATTGTTTCTATTTGTAAATTCTGCCATACACTGTTGGAAACTCCTGGTGATCTGGCTGAAGATTGATTCTCAAACAATCTGGAAATATATCACTGATTGATAAGTATATTTCTTGGCATTTTAACCTTTCAGAACTTTGCATTGTCTTAATTTTGCCTGACTGAATTATTTTATATGTTTTCTAGCATTATTTTCTGTTTCACATCTGTCCTGAAACTGCTTCTCCCCTATTTCTATGGTGAAGTTTATACAACTGGTCTAACAGCTTTTTTGTTATCTGATTGCTTCAAGGCTTGTTGATTTAAAAATAGTTTCTGTTTGTAAATTCCTGCATACACTGTTGGAAACTCCTGGTGTTCTGACTGGTGTGATTCTCAAAAAATCTGGAAATACATTGCTAATTGATAAGTATATTTCTTGGTATTATAACCTTTCAGAGTTCTGCATTACCTTAATTTTTCCTGACTAAATTATTTTTTGCGTGACTGAAATATTTTCTCTTTTTTTCTGTTTCTCATCTGTCCTGAAACTGATCCCCCCTATTCCTGTGGTGAAGTTTATAAAATTTGTCTAACAGCTTTTGTGTTATCTGATTGCTTCAAGGCTTGCCGATTTAAAATTGTTACTGTTTGTAAATTCCTGCATACACTGTTGAAAACTCCTGGTCTTCTTGCTGAAGTGTGATTCTCAAGCAATCTTGAAATATATGGCTGACTGATACATATATTTCTTGGCATTTTAACCTTTCAGAATTCTGCATTGTCTTAATTGTGCCTGACTGAATTATTTTATATATATTTTTTGCATTGTTTTCTGTTTCTCATCTGTCCTGAAACTGCTTACCCCTATTCGTGTGGTGAAGTCTATAAAACTGGTGTAACAACTTTTGTGTTATCTGATTGCTTCAATGCATGCTTTTTTAAAAAATGTTTCTGTTAGTAAATTCCTGCATACACTGATGGAAACTCCTAGTGTTCTGGCTGAAATGTGATTTTCAAACAATTTTGAAAAATGTCACTGATGATAAGTATATTTATTGGCATTTTAACCTTTCAGATTTCTGCATTGTCTTAATTTTGCCTGACTGAATTATTTTATATGTTTTCTGGCATTGTTTTCTTTTTTTGTTTCTCATCTGTCCTTTAACTGCTTCTCTCTTATTCCTGTTGTGAAGTTGTTTATAAAACTGGTCTAATAACATTTGGGTTATCTTATTGATTCAAGGCTTGCTGATTTAAAAATAGTTTCTATTTGTAAATTCCTGCATACACTGATGGAAACTCCTGGTGTTCTGGCTGAAGTATGATTCTCAAACAATCTTGAAATATATTGCTGATTGATAAGTATATTTATTGACATTTTAACCTTTCAGACTTCTGCATTATCTTAATTTTGTCTGACTGAATTTTTTTTGCCTGACTGAATTATTTTATACATTTTCTATCATTGTTTTCTGTTTCTCATTGGTCCTGAAAATGCCTCTCCCATTTCCTGTAGTGAAGTTTATAAAACTGGTCTAACAGCTTTTGTGTTTTCTGATTGCTTCAAGGCTTGCTGATTTAAAAATAGCTTGTGTTTTTAAATTCCTGCATACACTATTGCAAACTCCTGGTGTTGTGGTTGAAGTGTGATTTTCAAACAATCTGGAAATATATCACTGATTAATAAGTATATTTCTTGGCATTTTAACCTTTCAGAGTCCTGCATTGTCTTAATTTTGCCTGGCTGAATTATTTCTTGCCTGACTGAATTATTTTATATATTTCCTGCCATTGTTTTCGGTTTCTCATCAGTCCTGAAAATGCTACCCCCCATTTCCTGTGGCGAAGTTTATAAAATTCATCTAACAGCCTTTTGTGTTATCTGATTGCTTCAAGGCTTGCTGATTTATAAGTAGTTTCTGTTTATAAATTCCTGCATACACTGTTGGAAACTCCTGGTGTTCTGGCTAAAGTGTGATTCTCAAAAAATCTGGAACTACATTGCTAATTGATAAGTTTATTGCTTGGCAT
>NC_056749.1:807125466-807189714 GCF_019279795.1 Protopterus annectens | reverse complement strand
AATTTTTTTTTTTAAATTATTTTTTGCCTGACTGAATTATTTTATATATTTTCTGACACTGTTTTCTGTTTCTCATCTGTCCTGAAACTGCTTCCCCCATATTCCTGTTGTGAAGTTTATAAAACGGGTCAAACAGTTTTTGTGTTATGTGATTGCTTCAAGGCTTGCTGATTTAAAACTAGTTTCTGTCTGTAAATTTCTGCATACACTGTTGGAGACTTCTAGTGGTTCTGGATGAAGAGTGATTTTCAAACAATCTGGAAATATATCGCTGATAGATAAGTATATTTTTTGGCATTTAACCTTTCAGAGTTTTACATTGTCTTAATTTTGCCTGCCTGAATTATTTTTTGCCTGACTGAATTATTTAACATATTTTCTGCCATTGATTTCGGTTTCTCATCAGTCCTGAAAATGCTCCCCCCAAAATTCCTGTTGCAAACTTTATAAAATTGGTGTTATCTGATTGCTTCATGGCTTGCTGATTTATAACTTGTTTCTCTTTATAAATTCATTCTTACAGTGTTGTAAACTTCTGGTGATCTGGCTGAAGTGTAATTCTGAAACAATCTGAAAATATATCTCTGATTGATAAGTATATTTCTTGGCATTTTAACCTTTCAGAGTTTGAATTGTCTTAATTTTGCCTGACTGAATTATTTTATATATTTTCTGTCATTGTTTTCTGTTTCTCCTCTGTCCTGAAACTGCTTCCCCCCTATTTTTGTGGTGAAGTTTATAAAACTGGTATAATAACATTTGTGTTATCTGATTGCTTCAAGTCATGCTGGTTTAAAAATAGTTTCTGTTAGTATATTCCTGCATACATTTTTGGAAACTCCTGGTGTTATGGCTGAAGTGTGATTCTCAAAAATCTGATAATATATTGCTTATGATAAACATATTTTTTGGCATTTTAACCTTTCAGAATTCTGCATTGTCTTAATTTTGCTTGACTAAATTTTTTGCCTGGCTGAATTATTTTATATATTTTCTGGCATTGTTTTCTGTTTCTGTTCTCTCCTGAAACTGCTACCCTATATTCCTGTTTTGAAGTTTATAAAACTGGTCAAACAGCTTTTGTGTTATCTGATTGCTTCAAGGCTTGCTGATTTAAAAATAGTTTCTGTTTGCAAATTCTGGAATACACGTTTGAAAACTCCTAGTGTTGAGGCTGAAGTGTGATTCTCAAACAATCTCAAATATATCACTGATTAATAAGTATATCTATTGACATTTTAACCTTTCAGAGTTCTGCGTTGTCTTAATTTTGCCTGACTGAAATATTTTGTATATTTTCTGGCACTTTTTTTCTGTTTCTCATCTATCCTGACACTGCTTACCCATTATTCCTGTGGTGAAGATTATAAAACTGGTCTAAAAGCTTTTGTGTTATCTGATTGCTTCAAGGCTTGATTTAAAAATAGTTTCCGTCTGTAAATTTCTGCATACCCTTTTGGAAACTCTTAGTGTTCTGGCTGAAGTGTGATTCTCAAACAATCTGGAAATATATCACTGATTACTTAGTATATTTATTGACATTTTAACCTTTCAGAGTTCTGCATTGTCCTTATTTTGCCTAACTGAATTATTTTTTGCCTGACTGAATTATTTTATATATTTTTTTGGCATTGTTTTCTGTTTTTCATCTGTCTTGCAATAGCTTCCCCTTATTCATGTGGTTAAGATGATAAAACTGGTCTAACAGCTTCTGTGTTATCTGATTGCGACCTGACTTGCTGATATAAAAATTGTTTCTGTTTGTAATTTCCTGCATAAACTGTTGGAAACTCCTGGTGTTCTGGCTGAAGTGTGATTCTCAAATAATCTGGAAATATATTGTTGATTGATAAGTATATTTCTTGGCATTTTAACCTTTCAGAGTTTTGCATTACATTAATTTTCCTGACTGAATTGTTTTTCCCCGACTCAATTATTTTATAAATTTTCTGGCATTATTTTCAATTTCTCATCTGTCCTGGAACTGTTTCACCCTATTCCTTAAGTGAAGTCTGAAAAAAATTTTTCAAACAGCTTTTGTGTTATATGATTGCTTCAGGCTTGGTGATTTAAAAATATTTTGGGTTTGTAAATTCCTGCATACACTGTTGGAATCTGCTGGTTTTCTGACTGAAGTGTGATTCTCAAACAATCCGGAAATATATTGATGATTGATGAGTATATTTCTTGGCATTTCATCCTTTACAGAGTTCTGCATTGTCTTAATTTTACCTAACTGAACTATTTTATATATTTTCTGGCATTGTTTTCTGTCTCCCATTTTCCTGAAACTGCTTCCCCCTATTCCTGTGGTTAAGTTTATAAAACTGGTCTAAGAACTTTTGTGTTATCTGATTGCTTCAAGTCTTCCTGACTAAAAATAGTTCCGGTTTGTAAATTCTTGCATACACTGTTGGAAACTACTGGTGTTCTGGCTGAAGTTTGATTCTCAAACAATCGGGAAATATATCTCTGATTTATAAGTATATTTCTTGGCATTTTGAACTTTCACAGTTCTGCATTGTCCTAATTTTGCCTGACTAAATTATTTTTTGCCTGGCTGAATTATTTTATATATTTTCTGGCATTGTTTTCTGTTTCTCTTCTCTCCTGAAACTGCTACCCCATATTCCTGTTTTGAAGTTTATAAAACTGGTCAAACAGCTTTTGTGTTATCTGATTGCTTCAAGGCTTGCTGATTTAAAAATAGTTTCTGTTTGCAAATTCTGGAATACACTTTTGAAAACTCCTAGTGTTGAGGCTGAAGTGTGATTCTCAAACAATTTCAAAATATATCGCTGATTGATAAGTATATCTATTGACATTTTAACCTTTCAGAGTTCTGCATTGTCTTAATTTTGCCTGACTGAATTATTTTGTATATTTTCTGGCACTTTTTTTCTGTTTCTCATCTGTCCTGATACTGCTTACCCATTATTCCTGTGGTGAAGATTATAAAACTGGTCTAAAAGCTTTTGTGTTATCTGATTGCTTCAAGCCTTGTTGATTTAAAAATAGTTTCTGTCTTTAAATGTCTGCATACCCTTTTGGAAACTCTTAGTGTTCTGGCTGAAGTGCGATTCTCAAACAATCTGGAAATATATCACTGATTACTTAGTATATTTATTGATATTTTAACCTTTCAGAGTTCTGCATTCTCCTTATTTTGCCTCACTGAATTATTTTTTGCCTGACTGAATTATTTTATATATTTTCTGGCATTGTTTTCTGTTTCTCAGATTTCATGTTATCTGATTGCGTCAAGGCTTGCTGATTTAAAATTAGTTTCTGTTTGTAATTTCCTGCATACACTGTTGGAAACTCCTGGTGTTCTGGCTAAAAAGTGATTCTCAGACAATCGGCAAAAATATGTCTGATTGATAAGAATATTTCAAGGCATTTTAAACTTTCACAGTTCTGCATTGTCCTAATTTTACCTGACTGAATTTTTTTTTCTCTGACTGAATTATTATTTATATTTTCTGGCATTGTTTTCTGTTTCTCATCTGTCCTGGATCTGCTTTCCCCTATTCCGGGTGTGATGTTTACAAAACTGATCTAGCAGTTTTTGTGTTATCTGATTGCATCAAGGCTTGCTGATTTAAAAATAGTTTCTGTTTTTAAATTTGTGCATATACTGTTGGAAACTCCTAGTGTTCTGGCTGAAGTGTGATTCTCAAACAATTTTCCTGACTGAATTATTTTATATATTTTCTGTCATTGTTTTCTGTTTCTCATCTGTCCTGAAACTGCTTCCCCCCTGTTCCCATGGTGAAGTTTATTAAACTGGTCTAACAGTTTTTTTATCTGATTGTTTCAAGAGTTGCTGATTTCAATATAGTTTCTGTTTGTAAATTCCTGCATAAACTGTTGGAAACTCCTGGTGTTCTGTCTGAAGTGTGATTCTCAAACAAGCTGGAAATATATTGATGATTGATAAGTATATTTCTTGGCATTTTAACCTTTCAGAGTTCTGCATTGTCTTAGTTTTGCTTGACTGAATTATTTGTTGCCTCACTGAATTATTTCATGTACTTTCTGGCATTATTTTCTGTTTCTCATCTGTCCTAAAACTGTTTCCCCCATTCCTGTGCTGGAGTTTATAAAATTGGTCTAACAGCATTTGTGTTATCTGATTGTTTCAAGGTTTGCCTATTTAAAAAAAAATAGTTACTGTTTGTAAATTCCTGCATACAGTGTTGGGATTTTTATTTTTTATTTTTATTTTATTTTACATTTGTTGACCAGGCTAGTCTAACTGGATACATGTCCATTTTCAGTAGAGGCCCCGGGAGATAAGCTCCACTTTAAACTAAATAAATCAGGACAGAACAAAAGTCCAAAAAAATCTAAATACATATACATGAAGATTTTCTTCAAGAATTCAAATTATACAGAACTAAATTATACAGACTGTGACTACTGAGTTTAACAAGGCAAAATACAGTACTATTACCATGGGAAAGTGATTTATATTCACCATAAGTATTTTGGGTAGGAATGTACCTTTACAATGATGTATATAGGGTATAAAAAATATAACACTGAGAAATAAGAAAATTATTAAATATATGTACATAAAGAAGTAATTACAGTCATAGTGAAATAAATAGTTGGTCTATATACAAGGTGGAAGACATGTGCTCACTGCAGAAAGACTGTTGTAAAGAGCATACTCAGTGATAGTTCCTTGGGAATAAGATACTAAGAAGGGAGTGAGAGATGAATTTACTAATTGTGCAAAGTGAGTTATTGGAGGAGAGTTATAGAATAATGTTACACTGGAGGGGGGTGTTAGTCAGGGTTAGTACATGGACATAGCCATTGTGTTTTTTGTTGAATTTTTAGTTGCTTTTTAAAGATTGGTATTGATGAGAGAGATGTAAGTTTAATGGGAAGCTTGTTCCAAATCGTTCACCCACTGAATTAGAGAAAAGAGAATCACCTGCCTTGTTGTGGGATTTCTGGATGGTAACCAGTAGTTTATTTGCTGAGCGAAGGGTTGTAAGGTTTGTGTAGAGGCAGATGAGGCTACTGAGAATAGGAGTATTTCTAGGCTGGTATAGAATCTTATGGGTAATGCAGAGTTGTTGAAATTCTAGCTGGTTATTTAGTTCTAGCCATCCTAGAAGTTTGAGATTTAGATAGTGATGAGTTCTAAATGGGGACCCAGTAGCAAACCTGGCAATATTGTTATAAGAAGTGGTCAATTTGTTTAGGTTGCTTTTGGAAAGATTAGTATAAATGGGTGAGGCATAGAGGAGGGTGAAGATCAGATGGGTCTTGGCAATAGTAGATATGGCTTCTGGGGTGAGAAAAGGTTTTATCCTATACAAGGATCCAAGTTTTCTGTTTACTGTTTTGATAGTGGCATTAATATGTGAGTCAAAGTTGAGGTTGTTGTCAATCATTACATCTAAGAGTTTGGTAGTTGGGTCAGGAGCTATGATTGTACCATCAATGGATGTAATAGAGAAATCTATTGGGGTGGATTTAATAGTTGGAGTAAATAGTAATAGTTTGTTTTTTTTGGCATTTAGGAGTAGGTGATGTTGTTGGAACCAGTTTTCTACTAGGTTAAATACTGTTTGGGCTGGAGTTCGGATGAAGTGGATGCTTTACAAATCAAAGTGGAGTCATCTGAGTATTGTGTGCAGGTAGGTAGAGGTAAATTTGTTGAAAGGACATTAATGAATATGGAGAAGAGTAGAGGTCTCAGGATAGAGCCTTGAGGGACACCAAGGGTAATAGGGAGATGTTTGAATAGGTTATTATCCCAAAGGACAGCCTGCTGTCTATTGTGCAAGTAGGACTTGAACCATTGTAATGCCTGTGTGTCAAGTGAGAATGAATTGAGTATGTTGAGAAGTATTTGATGATTAACCATATAAAAAGCTTTAGATAGGTCAATGAACAGAGCAGAGGAGAGCATGTTATTGTTATTATGTTTATTAATGCAGACTGTAAAGGACAGGAGAGCAGTGGTGGTACTGTGGATTGGTTTAAAATCATGTTGACAGTCAGCTAGAAGGTTATTTTGGAGAATGTGGTCAAGAAATTGTTGATGGATGCATTTTTCCATGATTTTGGCTAGTGGTGATAGTAGGGCTATAGGCCGAAAGTTAGAGAGTTCAGTTGAGTTACCACCCTTGTGAAGTGGGATTATGTGAGAGATTTTCCAGAGGGAAGGAATGGAGCCTTCAGTTATGGTTCTATTGATTAGGATAGAAATGGGATAGGCAAGAGCTTTTGCAGCAGTTTGAAGGTATTCAGGTGGTAGGAGATCAGCTGAGGGAGTACAAGGTTTAAGTTTATGAAGTAGAGTATAGATGAAGGATGTAGGAATAGGTTTTAAGTGAAAGGTAGATGGTAATGTTGTTATGGAGGATGAGAGGGTAGAGATAACAAGTTGTAATGTGTTGGCTAGAGATTGGACAGTTTCAGTAAAAAAGGTATTGAAAGCATCAGCAATCTGGTTTGAAGAGTTTAGAGAGTGACTAGATGGGGTTGATGTTTTGGAGTGGCCTGGATGTAAAAGTTTATTTATGCCTGACCAGAAGGTTTGGGGTTGATTATTGTGCTTTTTCTGGTTTTAAAGAAATTTTTTTTTATCATGAACTATTGATTTTTGGGTGGCATTTCTTTGCTGTCTAAACTATTGCTGATCAATTGGGTCTTTGGTGTTTTTCCATCTGGACCAGATATTATTTCTTTATAGGATTTGTTGTCTGGTTTCTTTAGTAAGCCATGGGGTTGCTTTGCTTCTAGTTCTTATAGAGCATGAGGGGGCATGGCATTCAAGAATTTGTAGGAAATTGGAGTTAAAATAGGATACTGCTTCATTAAGTGGCAGGTGCCTTAAGGGTGACCAGTCACAGGTTTGAAGTTCTGCTTGAAAGGTTGCTGGATCAACATTTTTTTGTTGCGGGTTATTTTAAAGGTAGTTTGGTTTGGGATAAAGGAATTTTTGTCTAGATAAATAGGTAAGTGAATGGTCACTAATATCATCAGGAAGGATACTTACTTTGTAAGAGAGAGGGTGGCTGTTAATTAAGATCCAGTCTAATATACTTTCTTTGCAGCTGGGTTTATGGATTCTGGTGGGGGTGATAATAGTTTGGGAGAAGCCATAGAGGTTTATATGGGCTGTGGGTTTATTAGTGGTACAGGTGTTCCAGTCTATATTAAAGTCACCGAGTACAATGGTTTCCTGAGGGAAGGATGTGGAAAGCCAGCACAGGATACTTTCTAAGATGCTGATGTTATTACCTGGGGGTAAGTAGGAGCATATTATGTATATAGATTTAGTAGTATTGAGCTGGAGCTTGGAGATAAGAATTTCCACATTAGTATCTAGAGGTGGTTGTACTAGTAAAGAAGTGACCTGTAAATGAGATTTGTGTAGTATTGCTACCCCACCACCCTTTTTGGTAGTTCGGTCTAATCTCAAGATATTATAACCAGGTGGGAGTATTTCATTGTCTTTTGTAACAGGAAAAAGGCTAGCTGGTAAAATATAATAACTTCTGCACAGCTCGAACAGAGTATAACACACGTATAGCCAACACTAGTGTTCCACCAAATTTCAGGCTAAATCCACTCGCAATGATAATAAACGATTCTTTATTGAAAATAAGGTTTAGCGCTTTCATCTGTTAAAAAACAGACTTCCTCAGAACCAAAATGGAGTACTTCCCGTTTACATTTAAATAACCTTTTTGGTGCCAAAAATTCAAAAGGAAATGGAGCTCTTAAAGAGACATAGTCATAATAACTCCATATATATATATACTACTATGCTAAAAACAGCTAAGCATTTCAACAGATCCAGTGTGCTGATATAAAAAAATGACAATATAAATATAATGACAATGTAAAATAAAAATAAAATGCAATAAAATGCACTCTGCATGTACTAACTTCATCTTAAAACATACTCCAAATATATGTAATAGTGAAATGGTAAAACTTGCATGACTAGTGCTCATAAATTGTAACAAGTCAACAAAAATCAAAATACAATGGCAACATCCATGATATATCTATGCCATGATTAAAAATGGTTTAATACTTATATTTTCATTTATGCCATGTGACCTAATGGCAGTTGTCAAAATTTGCCACTTACTTTCTTTCATGGCTAAAAGTGCTTTCCAATTTCCCCCATAAGTAAATACTTCTACATAATCTATAATGGCAAATTTAAAACCATGTGATTCACCATATATGGATATATGTTTATAAAGTGCATTGTTATTGTCTTTAATCTTTATGTTATAAATATGTTCATACACTCGTTTCATAAGGGCTCTCTCTGTTTTGCCTATATAGAATGCGCTGCAGGCAGAACATGTAGCAATATATACAACTTGTTTGGTGCTACAATTTCCTGCTTTGTATTTAATATTAGTCTTGTTGATATCTCCTAACTTAATATTGCCTACCTCATTTATGGCATAACATTGTTTGCAGGTACCACATTTTCTAGTTCCCATCGACAACGTTGTATTGTGTACAGTTTTTTGTTTAGAAGCTTTCTCCAATAATTTTTTAATGTTGGGTGCTGTTTTATATACAATACTTGGATAATTGCCCAAAACGGAAGCTGTATCATCATTTACTGTTATTAGGTTCCAGTGCTGTCTTAAAATATCTCTATTATACTTAGTGTAAGGAGTATACATCAAGACGCAAACTCGATTACAACACATACCTACATCATCATATCCCTTCTTTCTATTATGAATCTTCATAAAATCTAAAGACTTGCCCAATAAAGATGGAAATTTTTTACCCCATTTATTCTTCTCATAGTTGGAAACTTGTGATAATAGGGCTGAGGGGTATCCTCGATTACTAAACATATTACTTATTCGGTCAACTTCCCTATTCATGATTTCTCTAGTAGATGACATACGAACTGCCCTAATACATTGTCCTTTGTAGACATTTCTGAATATATGGGGAGGGTGATAACTATTAAATTCAATATAGTCATTTGAAAATATTCCCTTCCTATGAAGGCTAATATGTGTCCAAATATGCTATGCCACTCTCACTGATGTTATGAGTGAACTTTAAAAAATTTGTTGTGCCATTAATAAATTCCATAAAAGAATTAATCTCATCTTTTGAACCCTTCCATAAGATGAATAAATCATCCAAATATTGTGTATAATATGCTATATTGGATTAAAATTGGCTCTTGGACACATATTCTGTTTCCCATTCCAACATGACTAGATTGGCGAAAACAGGGGCACAAGAGGCCCCCATGGCCACACCTTTGCATTGCCTAAAATATTCACCTTGAAAATGTATATAATTATGGTCCAAAACTAGTCCCATAATATCTACCATAAGGCATATGCAGTCCCAGTCCATGTTTGAAAACTTTCTCAGACTGTTACTGAAATACTCTAAACCTATATCCTTAGGGATACATGAAAAAAGATCCACTACGTCTATGGTGATGAAAATGAGATCCTTATTCCATATGTCTGATGTAAGCTAAGAAATGTCCAAGAATCCTTTATTAAGTGAGTGATTTTTTTCATAAATAGGCTTTACCCATCTGTCAATGGCGACTCCTAAAGGATATGTTTTGGATCTTGAACCAGAAACTATAGGCCTAAAAGGAGGCTGGGTAATACACTTGTGTACTTTGGTAATTCCTATAATAGTAGCCAGAGTTGGATATTCAACTTTTAAATATTGGTAAATCTCACTAGTAATTCTATAATCAATAAAATATTCTTCTAATGTTAGATCAGTTCTTTTGTAACCAGTATTAATCTCATTTAATGACACTACTTGATAATTATTTGATGAATACAAAATATTATGCATTTCATTAACATAATCAAATGTATTAAATATCACAATTCCGCCCCCTTGTCAGGTTTCATTAATCTAATATCCTTATTGCTGATAAATTGATTTAAGCATTGTCGTTCTACTTCATTCAAATTGTCCTCAATATCTAGCTTATAGCTACTGTTGGTCTTAAGATTTTTCTTAAATTTATAAATAGCATGACACACCATCTTCTCATAATTACCCACTTGATTATTTGATATGGGTATATACGTACTTTTCTTTTTTAATCCAAAATGTTCAGTCAGTCCTTGTTGTGTGTTATGTTCTCTAAACTGCATAGCTAAACTGAGTCTTCGACAAAATAATTTGACTTCTTTAATAATATCCACAAGTTGGAAACCCGTAGATGGAATAAATTTCATACCTTTACTGAATAATGTAAAAAATTCTGGAGTAATGTTCATATCAGTATAATTAAACACCTTAAACCCATTGTACATATGAATAATGTTTTCCACTTGGGTTTTATTCCTATCATTATGATCATTATGTTCTGGACACTGTTTGCTATCTTGACTATCAAACTCAACCGTGTGCGTACTATGAGCTATGTCACATACTGAAAATTGCTTAGGAAACTTATCTGCTTTAACTATTTTATTTGATTTTTTGCCGCGAGGTAAAATCTGCCCCCATGAAAATTAGTTTCCTTATTAAAATAGTTACCTCTATTTCTATTATATACTGTGTTATCAATGGAAGTTCTATCCCGTGGTCATATGTAAGCTCTATTTTGGTAATATAACTCTACATCTCTCTGTATTTTCTTATTCTTCCTGTTGAATATTCCTTTGGCCTTTTGTTCAGCATAGTAGAACTGTGTCATATAAATCTTTCCACTGTGTAAACGATATATTATTTGCTATATCTTGGTTCAATTTCTCAACCTCTCGAATCAGGGTAGACAATTTCTCATCATTGAATTTGATAAGCATATTCATATATTCTATACCAAAATTATCAAACATTTTATTAAATACATTAATAGTACCTATGTTGTATTCCAGGCCCATAGGTAATTTAAAAACTCTAAGGCCTTTAGGTACTATTTGCAAAGAAATACACTTGGCTAAATATGCATTATCTATCTTAACATTCTTTATATTTAATAATTTCTTTCTGAGCATATTAATTGAGTCCCTTATCGAGCCCTTAAAAGGGGCATGTTGTCCTCCTTTGTCTTGACCACTACCATGTTCAACATTAGTAAAAAAATCATATTCATCCCATAAAAATAAATCAAGACAGTCATAATTATGTTGACCCACTGTCCTGTTCATGCCACCTGAAACATGTCCAGTGATTTTATTATGTTTATGATAATTGTTTCCTAAGAAACTGCAAATAAATCTATTATCAACAGTACCTTTTAATTGTTCAGTGCAAGTTCCGGTGACAGCAGAATAAGTTTTCATGCCATTATGGTGTTTAGGTCTCGCCCCTTGTCATTCGGCTTCTTCTCTAGCGTGAAATAAACTAAAGTCAAAAGTAAAATCATTCTCCATGGCGGGACTGATATTTGTATTCCTGTAATTTGTAGACAGCAGGTCCTGCATCGAACCCCTCTCTTCTGTGTTGACCACTTGTCCATTAGGAATGTCCATCTGAGTACTGGTGTCAACACCTTTAGTAATAAGTGTACGCTTGACAGCAGATGTACGCTCACATCCAGCTCCTTCTGTTGCCTTGGGGGATATCAGCGACCTGCCCACTAACTCAATAAGTCTGGTGACTTCAGACTTAAGGGAAGATACCTCGATCTGTAGTTTGGTAAATTCTTCTCTGTTCAATGAAGCTTGTGACTGTTCTGTGATCTCCTCCATACCAGCTAACAACACAAAACAACTGAACCAACCAACACCAGAAACCGACTGTAGAAGAAAAAGGCTAGCTGGTAAAATATAGTAACTTCTGCATAGCTCGAACAGAGTATAACACACGTATAGCCAACACTAGTGTTCCACCAAATTTCAGGCTAAATCCACTCGTAATGATAAAAAAAGATTCTTTATTGAAAATAAGGTTTAGCGCTTTCATCTGTTAAAAATCAGACTTCCTCCGAACCAAAATGGAGTACTTCCTGTTCACATTTAAATAACCTTTTTGGCACCAAAAATTCAAAAGGAAATGGAGCTCTTAAAGAGACATAGTCATAATAACTCCATATATGCATACTACTATGCTAAAAACAACTAAGCATTTCAACAGATCCAGTGTGCTAATATAAAAAATGTCAATATAAATATAATGACAATGTAAAATAAAAATAAAATGCAATAAAATGCACTCTGCATGTACTAACTTCATCTTAAAACATACTCCAAATATATGTAATAGTGAAATGGTAAAACTTGCATGACTAGTGCTCATAAATTGTGACAAGTCAACAAAAATCAAAATACAATGGCAACATCCATGATATATCATATTTGGACACATATATTAGCCATTCTGATAAGGGATTTATTTCACAAATTCATAGGAAGGGAACCTTTGGAAATGACTATATTGAATTTAATAGTTATCACCCTCCCCATATATTCAGAAATGTCTACAAAGGACAATGTATTAGGGCAGCTCGTATGTCATCTACTAGAGAAATCATGAATAGGGAAGTTGACGGAATAAGTAATATGTTTAGTAATCGAGGATACCCCTCAGCCCTATTATCAGAAGTTTCCAACTATGTGAAGAATGAATGGGGTAAAAAATTTCCACCTTTATTGGGCAAGTCTTTAGATTTTATGAAGATTCATAATAGAAAGAAGGGATATGACGATGTAAGTATGTGTTGTAATCGAGTTTGTGTCTTGATGTATACTCCTTACATGAAGTATATTAGAGATATTTTAAGACAGCACTGGAACTTAATAACAGTAAATGATGATACAGCTTCCGTTTTGGGCAATTATCTGAGTTTTGTATATAAAACAGCACCCAACATTAAAAAATTATTGGAGAAAGCTTCTAAACAAAAACCTGTACACAATACAAAGCTGTTGATGGGAACTAGAAAATGCAGTACCTGCAAACAATGTTATGCCATAAATGAGGTAGGCAATATTAAGTTAGGAGATATCAACAAGACTAATATTAAATGCAAAGCAGGAAATTGTAGCACCAAACAAGTCGTATATATTGCTACATGTTCTGCCTGCAGCGCATTCTATATAGGCAAAACAGAGAGAGCCCTTAGGAAACGAGTATATGAACATATCTATAAGATAAAGATTAAAGACAATAACAATGCACTTTATAAACACATATCCATGTATGGTGAATCACATGGTTTTAAATTTACCATTATAGATCACGTAGAAGTATTTACTTATGGGGGAAATTGGAAAGCACTTTTAGCCATGAAAGAAAGTAAGTGGCAAATTTTGACAGATGCCATTAGGTCACCTGGCATAAATGAAAACATAAGTATTAAACCATTTTTAATCATGGCATAGATATATCATGGATGTTACCATTGTATTTTGATTTTTGTTGACTTGTTACAATTTATGAGCACTAGTCATGCAAGTTTTACCATTTCACTATTACATATATTTGGAGTATGTTTTAAGATGAAGTTAGTATGTGCAAGGTGCATTTTATTGCATTTTATTTTTATTTTACATTGTCATTATATTTATATCGTCATTTTTATATCAGCATACTGGATCTGTTGAAATGCTTAGTTGTTTTTAGCATAGTAGTATGTATATATGGAGTTGGGCGGCCACGGTGGTGCAGTGGTTAGCATTGCCACCTCACAGCAAGAGGTTCTCCGGTTCGATCCTCGGCTGGGGTGCCTTCTGTGCGGAGTCTGCATGTCCTCCCTGTGGTCGCGTGGGTTTCCTCCGGTGCTCGGTTTCTCCCACATCCCAAAGACATGCTGCAGGTGGATTGGACACTCTAAATTGGCCCTAGGTGTGCGTGTGAGTGTGCCTTCTGTGGAAGGTTGGGCACCGGGCTGGCAACTCGACACCGTAAAACTCCACTGCCATTCAATGTGCGGACAGGTGATCCGCTGTGGCGACCCCTAACCGGGATAAAGCCGAAAGAAGAAGAAGAAGAAGAAGTATGTATATATGGAGTTGTTATGTCTCTTTAAGAGCGCCATTTCCTTTTGAATTTTTGGCGCCAAAAAGGTTATTTAAATGTTAACAGGAAGTACTCCATTTTGGTTCTGAGGAAGTCTGATTTTTAACAGATGAAAGAGCTAAACCTTATTTTCAATAAATAATCATTTTTTGTCATTATAAGTGGATTTAGCCTGAAATTTGGTGGAACACTAGTGTTGGCTATACATGTGTTATACTCTGCTCGAGCTGTGCAGACGTTACTATATTTTACCAGCTAGCCTTTTTCCTTCTAGAGTCGGTTTCTGGTGTTGGTTGGTTCAGTCTTTTGTAACAGGTTTAAGCCAGGTTTCTGTTAAGCATAAGATATCAAAAGAGCATGTATCAAGTAGTGAGTGTAGTTGGCTTACTTTTTTGTTAACACTTCTTGTATTGAGAGAACTCCTGGTCTTCTTGCTGAAGTGGGATTCTCAAGCAATCTGGAAATATATCGCTGACTGATAAGTGTATTTCTTGGTATTTTAACCTTTCAGAGTTCTGCATTGTCTTAATTTTGCCTGACTGAATTATTTTATATATTTTGGCATTGTTTTCTGTTTCTGATCTGTCCTGAAACTGTTTCCTCCTATTCATATGGTGAAATTTATAAAACTGGTCTAACAACTTTTGTTTTATCTGATTGCTTCAAAGCATGCCGGTTTAAAAATAGTTTTTGTTAGTAAATTCCTGTATAAACTGTTGGAAACTCTTGGTGTTATGGCTGAAGTGTGATTCACAAACAATCTGGAAATATATTGCTTATGATAAATATATTTCTTGGCATTTTAACCTTTCAGAGTTCTGCATTGTTTTAATTTTGCCTGACTGAATTATTTTATATATTTTCTGGCATTGTTTTCTGTTTCTCATCTGTCCTGAAACTGCTTCCCTCCTATTCCCGTGGTGAAGTTTATAAAATTGGTCTAACAGCTTTTATGTTTTCTGATTGCGTCAAGGCTTGCTGATTTACAAATAGTTTGTTTGTAATTCCCTGCATACACTGTTGGAAACTCCTGGTGTTCTGGCTGAAGTGTGAATTTCAAACATTCTGAAAATATATCGCTGATTGATGAGTATATTTCTTGGCATTATAACCTTTCAGAGTTCTGCATTGTCTTAATTTTGCCTTACTGGATTATTTTTTCTGGCATTGTTGTTTTCTGTTTTTCACCTGTCCTGAAATGCTTCTCCCTTATTCCTGTGGTAAAGTTTATAAAACTGTTCTAAAAGCTTTTGCGTTATCTGATTGCGTTAAGGCTTGCTGATTAAAACAATGGTTTCGGTTTGTAAATTCATGCATACACTGTTGGAAACTCTTGGTGTTCTGGCTGAAGTGTTATTCTCAAACAATCTGGAAATATATTGCTGATTAATAAGTATATTTCTTGGCATTTTAACCTTTCAGAGTTCTGCATTGCCTTAATTTTTCCTGACTGAATTAGTTTATATATTTTCAGTCATCGTTTCCTGTTTCTCATCTGTCCTGAAACTGCTTCCATCCTATTCCCGTGGTGAAGTTTATAAAATTGGTCTAACAGCTTTTGTGTTATCTGATTGCCTCAAGGCTTGCTGATTTACAAATAGCTTGTTTGTAAGTTCCTGCATACACTGTTGGAAACTCCTGGTGTTCTGGCTGAAGTGTTATTCTCAAACTATCTGGAAATATATCGCTGATTGATAATTAAATTTCTTGGCATTTTAACCTTTCAGAGTTCTGCATTGTGTTAATTTTGCTTGACTGAATTATTTTATGTAATTCTGGCAATGTCTTTTCTTTCTCGTTTGTCCTGAAACTTTTTCCCTCTATTCCTGTAGTTAAGTTTATAAAACTGGTCTAACAACTTTTGTGTTATCTGATTGCTTCAAGGCTTCCTGATTAAAAATAGTTTCTGTTTGTACATTCCTGCATATACTGTTGGAAACTGCTGGTGTTCTGGCTGAAGTGTGATTATCAAACAATCTGGAAACATAGCTCTGATTGATAATTATATTTTTTGGCATTTTAAACTTTCACAGTTCTGCATTTTCTTAATTTTGCCTGACTGAATTATTTTTTGCCTGACTGAATTTTTTTATATATTTTCTGGCATTTTCTGTTTCTCAGCTCTCCTGAAACTGCTTCCCTCTATTCCTGTGGTTAAGTTTATAAAACTAGTCTAACCTCTTTTATGTTATTTGATTGTGTCAATGCTTGCTGATTTAAAAATAGTTTCTGTTTGTAAATTCCTGCACACACTGTGGAAACTCCTGATGTTTTGGCTGAAGTGTGATTTTCAAATAATCTGGGAATATATCACTGATCATTAAGTATATTTCTTGGCATTTTAACCTTTCAGAGTTCAGCATTGACTTAATTTTTTCCTGACTGAATTATTTTATATATTTTCTGGCATGGTTTTATTTTTCTCATCTGTCCTTAAACTGCTTCTCCCCTATTTCTGTGGTAAAATTTATAAAACTGGTCTAACAGCTTTTGTGTTATCTGATTGCTTCAAGGCTTGCTGATTTAAAAATGGTTTCTGTTTGTAAATTCTTGCATGCACTGATGGAAACTCCTGGTGTTCTGGCTGAAGTGTGATTCTCAAACAATTTGGAAATATATTGCTGATTGATGAGTATATTATTTGGCATTTTAAACGTTTACAGTTTTGCATTCTCTTAATTTTGCCAGACTGATTTATTTTTTGCCTGACTGAATTATTTTATATATTTTCTGGCATTGTTTTCTGTTTCTCATCTGTCCTGAAACTGCTTCCCCCATATTCCTGTCGTGAAGTTTAGAAAACTGGTAAAACAGCTTTTGTGTTATCTTATTGCTTCAAGGCTTGCTGATTTAAAACTAGTTTCTGTTTGTAGATTCTGGCATACACTATTGGAAACTCCTGGTGTTCTGGCTGAGTGTGATTCTCAAACAATCTGGAAATATATCATTGATTGATAAGTATATTTCTTGGCATTTTAACCTTTTACAGTTCTACATTGTATTAATGTTTCCTGACTGAATTATTTTGTATATTTTCTGTTTCTCATCTGTCCTTAAACTGCTTCCTTCCTATTCCTGTGGTGAAGTTTATAAAACTGGTATAACAGCTTTCGTGTTATCTGATTGCTTCAAGGCTTGCTGATTTAAAAATAGTTTCTGTTTGTATTCCTGCATACACTGTTGCAAACTCATGGTGTTCTGGCTGAAGTGTGATTTTCAAACAATATGGAAATATATCGCTAAGTATATTTCTTGGCATGTTAACCTTTCAGAGTTCTGCATTGTCTGAATTTTGCCTGACTGAATTATTTTTTCCCTGACAGAATTATTTTATATATTTTCTGGCATTGTTTTCTGTTTCTCATCTGTCTTGAAACTGCTTCCCCTTATTCATGTGAAGATGTTTATAAAACTGGTCTAACAGCTTTTGTGTTATCTGATTGTTTCAAGGCTGGCTGATTTAAAAGTAGTTTCTGTTTGTAAATTCCTGCATACACTGTTGGAAACTCCTGGTGTTCTAGCTGAAGTGTGATTCTCCAGCAATCTGGAAGTATATTGCTGTTTGATAAGTATATTTCTTGGCATTTTAACCTTTCAGAGTACTGCATTGTCTTAATTTTGCCTGACTGAATTATTTTATATATTTTCTATCATTTTTTTCTGTTTGTCATCTGTCCTGAAACTGCTTCCCCCCTAGCCCAGTATTGAAGTTTATAAAACTGGTTTAACAGTTTTTGTGAAATTTTGTATTATTTGATTGCTTCAAGGCTTGCTGATTTAAAAATGGTTTCTGTTTGGAAATTCCTGCATACACTTTTGGAGACTCTTGGTATTATGGCTGAAGTGTGGTTCTCAAACAATCTGGAAATATATTGCTAACTGATAAGTATATTTCTTGGCATTTTAACCTTTTGGAGTTTTGCATTGTCTTAATTTTGCCTGACTGATTTATTTTATATATTTTCTGGCATTGTTTTCTGTTTCTCATCTGTCCTGAAACTGCTTCCCCTATTCCTGTTGTGAAGTTTATAAAAATGGTCTAACAGTTTTTGTGTTATCTGATTGCTTTAAGGCCTCCTGATTTTAAAACAGTTTCTGTTTGTAAATTCCTGCATACACTGTTGGAAACTCCTGGTGTTCTGGCTGAAGTGTGATTCTCAAATAATCTGGAAATATATCGCTGATAGATAAGTATATTTCTTTGCATTTTAACCTTTCAAAGTTCTGCATTGGCTTAATTTTGTCTGACTGAATTATTTTTTGCCTGACTGAATTAATTTATATATTTTCTGACATTGTTTTCTGTTTCTCATCTGTCCTGAAACTATTTTTTCTCTCCCCCTCCCTTTTGTGGTGTTATACTTGGTGGCTTTGCTGTTGCCCGCCCCTACTGTAAATTTGATCTGGGACAACCCTCCCAGTCTGGTGTTCACTCTACTTAATACAGAGAGAACATTTGAGAAGACCAACTCCCTTAGGTTCTTAACCTTGAATTTTTCTTCTGCTCCTTCTTCCTCTCTCCTTGCACTTTACTAAAAAAATTGCACTTTTCTTTGCTTTTGCCTCTTCTTAATGATACTCAATTGTGTTTATTCTGCTCCATTTATTACTGCTTGGTGGTAGCCTGATTAAATTGTAACTGTTATTCTAAGCTTTTTGGTTGAAGTACTTGGGCTCCATACCATTTGTTTTACATTAAAAAGGTTTGTGGTCTGCACTGTTGTGGCAGGACAGGTAGCTTACATCCTTCTAAGTTGGGAATTGCTGATTGAAAGCTCAGTTTCTGTTTTTTCTAAAAGGGTATTAGTTCTGGTTAAAGCACTTGGGCTTCAGGCCAGTTATTTTTCATTTAGAAGGTTTGTGTTTGCACTCTTGTGGGAGAGAAGGCTAAATTCTGTCCTTCTGAGATGGGAATTTTGGTTAAAGGCTTATTGTGCCTGCTTTTTTAACTGTTTTTTTTCTGAAATTGGTGCACCTTGTTTGCTGTAGCATAGACTCATATTCAGGTATCTTGAATCTAGCTTTGTTTGTATAACTTAAGCACTAATCCAGGCCATCTTTTTGGAGAAGGTTCCCCTGCACCCTTGTGGTAGGAGTGTGCAGTTAGAACTTGTCTAATTGAAGACTGCTGGAAAAGGGCTCAGTTTTGAGCTTTTTTACTGGTTAATTGGGTAATTTGTTTAAATCAGTTTGCTTGTTTTCTATTGTTATATAAACAATGCACTTTATTCATCTGATTTTACTGTATTTCTGTTTCTTCCTACTTTATTACTTTATTTTGCTTTTGCTGCTTGCTCTTTAAAGTACTTAATAGCATTTATTACTGCTTGTTAGTAGCCTGATTAAATTGTAACTGTTATTTTAAGCCTTTGGTTGAAGCACTTGGGCTTCAGATCACTTGTATTACATTAAAAAGGTTTGTGGTCTGCACTGTTGTGGCAGGACAGGTAGGTTACATCCTTCTAAGCTGGGAGTTGCTGATTGAAGGCTTAGTTTCTGTTATTATAAAAGTGTATTAATTCTTGTTTAAGCACTTGGACTTCAGGCCAGTTATTCTACATTAAGAAGCTGTGGTCTACACTCTTGTGGGAGGAGAGGGTAGATTCTGCCCTTCTGAGCTTGGAGTTTCTGGTTAAAGGCTTATTTTGCCTGCTTATTTGAACTGTTTCTTTCTGAAATTGGTGTGCCTTATTTGCTGTAGCATAGACTAAGTTCAGACCTGCTGAATCTAGCTTTGTTTGTATAACTTGAGCACTAATCCAGACCATCTTGTTTAGAGAAGGTTCCCCTGCACCCTAGTGGCAGGAGTGTGCAGTTAGAACTTGTCTGATTGAAGACTGCTTGAACGGGGGTCAGTTTTTAGCTTTTTATTGGTTAATTAATTAATTTGTTTAAATCAGTTTTCTCATTTGCTAGTTATATTAAAAATATACACTTTATGCATCACCACTTAGCTAGTTAAACTATTCCCAGCAAAATAGTCTGCTCTTCAAACTTTCCCTTAGAACTAGACAGTTTTTTAGTTTTAGCACTCAAATCTGTTTCTTTGAGCTCAGCACTTGTTAAGAACTTGTAAGCACTAAATAAGCTACAAATTATTACAGCTCCCAACTTTCCTCACTTGTCTAGAGGAAAACAGTTTTTAGTACATAATAAATAAGCACCTACCCAGGCAAGTCTAAGGGTCCGCTCCCGATGTTTTCTCCTGTCTTCCTGATGAATCTGGGCATCTTGGGGCAATGCATCAATTGCGTCATTTACACAGAAAACCCTCTCCTCCTACCACCCAACACTACAACCTGTGAGAGATGCACTTATATAGCCCAACTGGAAGCAAAGCTCTCTTCACCCAAGACTGAACTAGACAGTCAAAAGGAGAAGGTAAACACTTGCACCACACCACACTCATCACATAGTCCCTCAATATGTACACCACCAAAACACACACAGAAACACAAAACACACACCTACATTCACGGAGGCTGTCAAGAAAAATCTGTTCAAGCAACAGAGACCTCCAAAGCAGAAATGCAAGCAACCTCCACCCCCCAACACAACCCAAATGATACATGGCTCACAAACTCAGTGTGCCACTCAAACACAGCCCATAAGGCATAACAATGTACCCAACACTCTAGTCATAGCTAACACTATAGTCAGGCACACTGATGTTCCACTCATCAGGCTAAACAAGGAGAAAGTTACTGTCAGCTCCCGGTCGGCTGCTAGGATCTGACATATAATGCACACACTTAGGTCACTCCACAACAAGTACAAGTATGGCTCTGTCATTGTCCATATTGGTGTGCTCTTGGATCATGTGACCTAGGCAGGTATGACCCTAGCCCTGAGTAGCATCCTGCTATCCCCCAGAATGATACCACAGTACAAGGACAAAATGATTGACTTCAACAATTGGCTAAGCTTCTGGTGTCATTCTAAGGGGATCCAGTATCTTTCTGCCTGGGATGGCATGATTGACAGACCACGATGTTTTGCCAGAGATGGCCTTCACCTGTTGCCCTTGAGATTCTGGATACTGGCTAAGGCTCTTGCCATCCCTATAGTGCCTTTTTTTAGGGAAGGTTCAAATGACAAATTCACTACCATAACAGGTACAAGCAAGAAAAATCTGAGGGTAATGCTACTCAATGCTAGAAGTCTAAACCTCAAAATGCATTCACTTGAGGCACTCCTTAAAATGGAGAAAATTGACATCTGTGCAGTGATGGAGACCTGGTTCAAGGCTCCAGAGAACACCCCTGCATTACCAGGCTATAATTCATACCACACCTTTCGGCCACCTAACCTGGACCGATACACTAAAGGTGGAGGCATGTCCATATTCATTAAGGATATCCACGCCTCTAGGATAGTTGCTCAGCATAATGCATCTGTGATTATCCAAGTGCAACTAAATCTGGGAAAGACCACAATCCAAATTTTAACTTGCTACAGATCCCCCACCATGCCCTAGGATTTTCACACCTCATTTTTGATACACTGGAAAATATTAGGGTACAACTCAATACCCTAGTAATGGGTGATTTCAACTACCCCACCATTAACTGGGAAAACTACTCATGTACCAACTCTTTTCCTCAATGTTTTCAGGCAGCAATATCCTAGACCTGGTCATTACCAACATGGGCGAAAATTCCTCGTTGGTCAGATCCGACCACAAGCAAATTTACGCTAGACATCCACATCCTGCCCCCACCACATTAGAGAAACCACCGTAAAAAATTTCTCCAAAGCCAACTTCATGCTTCTTAAGACAGAAGTGGCAAACTTTACGACACCCATGGAGATGGACAATAGAGGTACAACTGCTGAATCCTGCACAAATGCACTATATAAGCACTTACACGAGTGCATTGATGTGTTATCCCTAACAGAACCAAGATGCTAGCCTCCAAAAAAAGGAAGCCAATCTGGTGGTCCCCTGCCATAAACAAACTCTTCAACAGAAGAAAGAAACTGTTGCAAAAAGGCGTAAACTCCCTGGTCAGCCTCAGTAAGAAGCTGAGATCTCTCATAAAATCCTCTAAAGCTAGTTATGAAAACAAAATCACCACTGATTCTAAAGACAAACACAAAACATTCTATAGCTATGTCAATAATCTCAATGGAAACACTCAGATCTGCTCTGAGTTACAGCACAATGGCACTAAATATACAGAACCAACTGGTATTGCCAACATCCTGGCAGATAGGTTCAGTGCTAACTTTACCCCCCTCTCCCCTCTAAAGGGCCTATCTCTATACCGGAAGAATGCATTGTTCCTGTAATCACGGCTGTACAGGTAAAAAACACACTCTTCTAAGCCAAGAACACAGCATCCATGGGACCAGACAACATCCCATCTGTGTTCTACATGAACTATAGAATGAACTGGCACCCCACCTAAGCACCATGTTCAATCATAGCCTCACCTCAGGCTTTGTGCCCACTGAATGGTGCACAGCGATGGTTATCCCACTCCATAAAGGGGGAACCACCACGGACCCCAGAAACTACCACCCCATTAGCCTAATGAGCCTGGTCTGCAAGGCCATGGAACGTATCATCATGGAACTTATAAACAAAGACATTGGTAATCTTCATACTCTGGACCCCACCCAGTTTGGGTTTGTAAAGGGCAGATCATGTCTCTTAAACCTGGTAGACTTCTTTGAAACAGTCACCAAAGCTGTATAAGTGGGTAAGGTGGTTCACATAGCCTATCTAGATCTCGCCAAGGCTTTTGACACATCCCACACTCTGGAATTATATATAAACTCACTATACTAGGTATAAACCCCAATGTCACAAGATGAGTTTCCAAATGGCTCACTGACAGAACCCACACTGTGAAAGTAGCAGACTCCAAATCTGACTTCAGACCAGTAACAGGTGGAGTACCACATGGTTCAGTCCTGGGTCCTCTCCTGTTTGGTATCTACTTTTCTGAAGTACAGGCTAACACAGAAGGCCTTTGGCTAATGAAGTTCGCAGATGTCTGCAAACTAGGCACCATAATCGAAACACCTAACAATGTGGACATCCTACAAAAGGGCCTTACTGAAACAGATGCCTGGTGTCAAAGCCATGGCCTCAAGCTCAATGCAAAAAAGTGCATTGTCAGCCCCTTTGGTAAAAACTCTGTACCCATGTGCTACCACATAGGTGGTAGTCTACTTAACACTGAAAGTGTGATAAGAGACTTTGGGACACAGGTGGACAGTAGTCTCTTTTTTTGATAATCACATTGCCACAGTAGTCAGGAAATCCTTCTATGTGGCACACCTCATCACAAAAGGTTTCTCATCCAAGACAAAGAGGTCATTGTTCCACTCTACTCATCACTCATTAGACCCATTATAGAGTACAACGCCCCTTTTGGTATGTACCTCACAAGACATCTACAACAACTGGAAAGGCTACAGAAATACCTCACAAAGAGGATTGCTGGCCTCAAAAAACCTAAAGAAATCCAAGTCACTGCGAGCCACGCGCTCTAGTGAGCTAAACCTCACCACAACAATAAATAGAACATGCTGGAGGGATAGATTCCTGTCACAGAGACCCCCCATGCTTTGGAACAAAATTCCTAACTACATTAGGCAGAGCCCCTCACTAACACTCTTCAAGAGAAGCCTTGACAAGTGGATGGGTAACAGAAAGTACACCCCTGGGATCACTTCATTGGCTCTGCTTGACAGAGGCTCAGTTAATTAATCAATGGGGCAGCAAACACCAACACACTCTGTCTAGGCTTATAAATGCCCTTGTGAAGATAGCCTAGTACCTACCTATGAACCTATAAAAAGGTGCCCTATGCAGACCATCTCAAAAAACTCCAGCTTTACTCCGTTGCATGTCACCTACTCAGAGGCGATCTCTCCCTAACATACAAAGCTATGTCAAACCCAGAGCTGTTGGACATGCTCCAATTAAAGAAATCCCAATCCCTCCGAGCTGCACACTCTAGGGACCTAAACCTTGTCACCACAATTAACAGAACATGCTGGAGGAATAGATTCCTGTCCCAGAGACTTTCCTTACTCTGGAACAAACTACCTATCTATATCAAACAAAGCTCCTCATTAGCACTATTCAAGAAAAATCTGGGGGATTGGATGAGAAACAGGATCATCACTGTGGCTCTGCCTTGACAGGGGCACAGGAAAATAATTTTCTTGGGTGGCGAAAGCCAGGGTACCTTTTTGGCTAGGCTTATATAGGCCCTAGGGCCAATAGCCTAGTACCTACCTATGAACCTATGAACTTGTATGTTACACCAGCTACAGTGCACTGGTTAACAAATATAGTTTAACCCATATTATATAATTACATTACTACTTTTAACAGTGCTTTTTAAAGTAAGAGTAGATTGCAGATTGTAGTACTGGAACCATACGCCCCTGCATGCAAAGCTGGACTTTGAGTACTGAGTATCTTGTTCTAGGTATTTGAGTTGTATGTTTATATGTATCTCCTATTGGATAATGATCTGATATGTTGGTATTAACTGTAGACTACTATGTTCTTTGGACATGTCATTAGGAACTGCTGTCATATAGTAATGGCATACCTTTCAGTTTCAGACGTGTAGCTTTCAATACATTCATCCTAATGCACAACCTGTTGGCTATCTACTTTCTGTCTGAATGGTGTGCAGATGTGCAGATGTCAGGTATTGCTATGGCCATACAACTATGTAGGTGCCCACATTGTATTGTGCTGTGGGCCTGCACACTGCTGCTAGTTCTGACATATGGGACATTCCTTAATGTGGCCCTTGCCCCATTTCCTTGCCGGTGTGAGGGACATTACAGAGGTGGTGGCCTACAGATTCACATACAGTGGATGGGTGGCAATACATCACAGGACAGGACATGAGGAGACAGCCAACCAACATGGGGACATATCCCCAGATTTGTGAATAGATTCTATGTCATCAGTGCTGTTATACACATGGTGGATTGATAGATTGACAGGGTTTGTGTGGACATGCATTTAGTGTGTGACATCACGACTCACAGTGATATGTCTCTGACATACCTCTCTACTGGCACACTGTCCACAGACTGGCCACATATCTGCCTGTCATCTTTTGTGTGTTCACCAGACAATTGGTGTCCTTGGTAAATCCATTGTGGACTCTGGGGAATGCAGTCAGTAAATACTCACTTCTATTGGTATTACCAACGTCATATTCCTCATAAAGGATGTTACAACAAACCCAGTGACATCTGCAACTGTCTCATTGTATGACAGCAGTATATCCAATCTACCCCTGTGTTTGTGCCTCTGTTCCCACCTGGTGATATAGGGGTTGATGCCGAGCTTAGTGATTGGGGAATGTTATCAAAGGCTTTGGCAAGATCAGTGTAGGCTGTAGGTGTCACCTTGCCTTCATCCACAGCACAGGTGACTGACGGCAAGAGGTTGACCAAGTTGAATGAGCAGGTATGACCTACCCTTCACAAAGGTACACTGTGTGGGATCCTGAGTCTGCAGATTCCCATATCCCTGTTTATTAGGTGCATGATGATGCATTCCATAGCTTCGCATAACAGACTTGTCAGGCAGTTGGGGTGGTATTTGCCAAGGTCTGTAGTTACACCTCGTTTGTGAGGAGGGGTGACTGTAGCAGTGCACAATTCAGTAAGGGCAAAGCCTGAGGTGAGACTGTCATTTAACAGGGCACACAGGTAAGGTGCCATGTCACTCTGTAGTTCATGTAGAAAACAGCCAGTTATATTCTCAGGTCCCATAGAGGCTGTATTTTTGGCCCTGGGCAGTGGTGTTGTAACCTGTGCTGCAGTAATACTGGGTGCCTGGCAGTGTACTGGTATTGTTATTGGTCCTTTAAGGGGGTGTGAGGGGTACTATTTGCACTCAAGATGCCAGCCAGTATATTGGCATTATTTGTTGGCTCAGTCTAGGAGATACCACTGTCTAGTTGCTCAGAACAATTCTTGGTATTGCCATGGAGATCCTTTACATAACTGTATGAGGCCTTGTGGTTGTCTTTACTGTGTGCTCCAAGTCTGTTCTCACAGCTAACTTTGTAGTGTTTGATGAGGGATCTCAGCTATTCAATGAGGCTGATAAGGTTTTATTTCCTGTCTTGGGTCTTCACCTTATTCCACATCAGTTCCCAACTTCTGTTGTACTGTTTCTTTATGGCAGGAGACCACCAGATCAGCTTTGTTGGTACAGCAGTAGCATTGTTGCCTCACAGCAAGATATTCTCCTGTTCAATTCACGGCTGGAGTACCTTCTGTGTGGAGTCTGCATGTCCTCCCCATGGTCGAGTGGCCTCAGAAAGACGTGCGAATGGGTGTGCCTTCGCTGAAGGTTGGGCATCGGACTGGCAACTCGACACCATAAAAAATTCTACTGCCAATCATTAGCAGATCAGAGTTCTGCTGTGGCGACCACTAACCAGAAAAAGCCGAAAAGACAAACAACAAAAACCACCAGATCAGCTTCCTTTCTTTGGAGGTGAGGGTCCTAGTTGCATTGGGTAAGGCGATATACATCTATTTGTGTATGTGTTCATAGTGCATTGTTGTTGATTCAGCTGTCATGCAACTAGTCTCCATTTGCATGGCTGACATGAGGTTAGCCACCTCTGCTTTTATGAGGCCATAGTTAGCTTTGGAAAGGCTTTTCATGGTGGTTACCTGTGCAGTGCGGGTAGGATGGCTGTGGATTTCCAAAGGTGATTACTTTGTGTTCAGATATAACAAGTGAGGTGTTGACTATTGGTGTAGAGCAACAGTCACCCATGTTAGAAAAGACAAGGTCAATGTGATTGACATGTGCATCGGTACATGAGTAGCTTTCCCATTTAATGGTGGGGTAGTTGAAGTCAACCAGTGTGAGAGTGTAAAGTTGGACACTAATATTCTCCAGGGTGTTTACGAACATGAAGTGTGAATCTTGGGAAATGTATGGGGACCTATCACAGGCTACAACCTGTACCATTGTCTTACCAAATGTCATCTATGGCTGCAGAATCTGTAATGCATAATGTTGGTCTACCACTCTGGAGGTGTGTGCAATCTTTATGAATATGAAAATACCACCACCTTTGGAGCTTCAGTCCATGTTCTGTAGCCAAACGTTGTGGAATTATGTATAGGCTGCTACTGCGGGGGTGCTTCCTGCTGCCTTTATCCAGGTCTCTGTTACAGCACAGATGTCATTGTTCCCCATTTTAAGGAACACTTCCAGTGAGTGAGTTTCCAGATTTAGAATTCCAGTGTGCAGCAGGATTTTAATTAATTTCAAACTTTGTATAAGGCAATTGAATCTCAAAATGTACTTCTCAAACAATCCTAGTCCCTGGATGGGCAACAGTTTAACACTTAAAAGATCTAGTACATTTATTCCCCCTGTTAACCCAACAGTACACATTTTTGAACAGATGTGTGAATCTCAAATAAGGAGGTTACTTAAGGGTATGAGAGGAACAAATGACAACCTGGCCCCTGGTGAGAGATTTTGTCTCCACGAGTTAACTTCTACTAAACTTTACAGGGTGATGAAACCTGACAAAGGGGGTGGGGTTGTAATTATGACTAACACAGATTACTCCATTAATGTGTTAAAACTATTGAATGACACTACAACATACACCAGGGTCTCGAGATATGATGTCAATAGAGCTTACACCAAGATTGAATTGCAGTTGTATGAGTGGTTAATGGAGGGAGTACTTGACAAGAAAGAATATGATTATCTTTATGTGTGTTCACCAGTCATCTCCTCCATTTTTGGGATTCCTAAAATCCACAAAAATGTTAATAATCCACCATTTCATCCGATAGTTTCGGCTAAGGGCTCTAAGACAGAAGCAATGACATCATTTGTGGATTTTTATTGTAAAGATATTCTTAAAAAAACTGCTGCATGTCTTGAAGGATTCCTGGCATTGCCTTGATGTGATTAGGGACATCCTTTTAGGGGGTGAAGTGAATTTTATTTATATTTGTATTTCCCTGGTCACTGTTCCGTTGTTTGTCAATTAAAGCTTTTAACTGTCATGGGGCCTGTTTGGTTTATGTTTTTATCAGTCTACCTTTGTTGGTTTTGATGTTTGTGGGGTTCACTACATTTTTTATACTGACAGGTGACATTTTACTCCTTTATATTTATTTGATATGACTACTACAAGCAGGATTGTTACTCACCAGCCTCGTGATGCAGCCTTTGCCACCTGCTGGCATGGGCTTTCTGGATCACAGCCCGCTCAGCTGGAGCTGAAATGAAAATAGAGAAACATTTATGCATACCTATCCCTCACATACACAGGCTGGACTTTGGTAAACATTTATTGCAATGAATACTTACACACTGCTGGGACATCTCCCCTCTCTCTTGCTTCTTGGACCCACTGTTCCAAGAGCTCCAACTTCCTCCATTTCAAGTCAGCATAGTGGTGCCGGACCTGCTCACCAGTCCCAGGGAGACCAGTGGCACTGGTGAGATCATGAGCAAGACTTTCCTAGGCTTCTGCTTTATATGGGAGCCCTGGTACTGGTCCTGCAGCAGTCTCACGTCATGTTTTTTTACCGGGAGTCATACCATGACCTTGGACTCCTGTATGCCCCAGAGCTGCGCCCGAAAATGCATGCCCTCCAAAACCTGCCGTACTTCCTACAGTGGACATCTACAACCAGTTATGAGCTGAATTCCCACCTGTGGGTTTAAATACGGCCAATTTCCCACCCTTTGCCATGATTGGACAGTTTTACAAATGCTGAGCTAAACTAAGCTACAGGAAAATCTGCTTCTCTAAGGTTGGCAGTGCTTAAAGGGTCAGGTTCAGCATTGCTTACCAATGGGCAAATCCACTTGCTGGGCTATTCATTGCTTAGTATTCATATGTACACAATGCTTACACCCAATCAGCATAGCTGTGTGATGTTTAGCATTGATTATGTTTTATTCATAGGTTCATAGGTTCATAGGTTCATACTAGGCTATCTACCTAGGGCATTTATAAGCCTAGCCAGAGTGTGTTTGGCTTTCACCACCCATTTTAAATTAATTTTGCTATGCCCTTTTTCAACATTAGTATACTGTGCCTCTGTCTAACAGTGACACAGAAGTGATACCTGGGGTAAACCTACGATCCCCCATCCACTCATCAAGATTCCTCTTGAAGAGAGTCAATGAGGGACTCTGCCTAACCTGGACTGGGATTTTATTCCAGAGTGAAGGGAGCCTCTGGGTTATGAATCTGTCCCTCCAGCATGTCCTATTTATTTCATTGCTGAGATTCAAGTCTCTTGAGCGCATAGCTCGATGGGATTTGGATTTTCTGAGGTGCAGCATGTCCATTAATTCCGGGTTGGACATGGCTTTATACATCAGGCACAGATTGCCTCTGAGCAGGCGGTATGCCACTGAGTAGAGCTGGAGTTTCTTTAACTGAGCAGCATATGGCATCTGTTTGAGCCCGTTGATCCTCTTGGTGAGGTACTTTTGGGGTCTTTCCAGTTGCTGCAGGTGTCTGGTAAGGTACATCCCAAAAGGGGCATTGTACTCAATTATGGGCCTGATGAGGGATGAGTAAAGAGGCACGTTGACCTCCCCTGATCTAGATGTGAATCCCTTCATGATTAGGTGGGCTATATAAAATGTTTTTCTAACCACTTTGGCCACGTGGTTGTCAAATGAGAGATTGCTATCAACTTGGGTCCCCAGGTCCCTAATTACTTCTTCTGTACTTAATGGATTACAACTTGTGTGGTAATTTGTGGGCACTTTGTTTTTGACAAAGGGGATGACTATACACTTTTTGGCATTTAGCTTGAGGCCATGGCTCTGGCACCAGTTGTCTGTTTCTATGAGGCCCTTTTGGAGGATGCTTGTGTTGGCTGGAGAGTCGATTATAGCGCCCAGTTTGCAGTCATCTGCGAACTTGGTCAGCCACAGTCCTTCCGTGTTGCCCTGTACCTCTGAGAAATATATACCAAACAAGAGAGGTCCCAGGACTGAGCCTTGTGGGATGTCACTTGTAACTGGTTTGGAGTCTGACATGGCTCCAGCAATTCTAACCATGTGGGTTCTGTCCTTGAGCCAGTTTGCAACCCATCTAGTGACATAGGGGTTTATATTTAAGCTGGTGAGCTTATCTATAATGCCCGAGTGGGGTATTGTATCGAAGGCTTTTGCGAGGTCCAGGTAGGCTGTGTGGACCACCTTCCCCTCGTCAATGGCCTTGGTGACTGTTTCAAAGAAATTGACTAGGTTTAAGAGGCAGGATCTGCCCTTAACAAAGCCAAACTGGGTAGGATCCAGTGTCTGTAGGTCCCCAATATCTTTTTTTATAAGGTCCATGATTATCCTTTCCATAGCTTTGCAGACCAAGCTAGTCAGGCTTATGGGGCGATAGTTTCCAGGATTCGTTGAGGCACCACCTTTGTGGAGAGGGACCACCATTGCTGTACGCCACTCTTTGGGTACATATCCTGTAGTAAGGCTGAGATTGAACAGTAGTTTTATGTTTGGGTTTAGCTCTGCTTGGAGTTCATGTAGGACGCAGCCTGGGACACCGTCTGGTCCCATTGATGCTGTGTTTTTTTTCCTTTGGAGAGGGCAGCTCTTACCTGAGCATCTGAGATTTCAGGGGGGAAGCACTCTGCTGGGATATATATTTGCCCTTTTGGTGGGGAGGGGGGAAACGTTTGTGCTGAACCTGTCAGCTAGGATGTTGGCAATGTCTGTGGGTTCAGTGTATTTTTTGTCATTTTGGACTAATTCTGAGCATATCTAGGAATTCCAACCCAGGTTCCTAACATAACTAAAGAAAGCCTTGTAATTATCCTTAGTGTCCTGTGCAATTTTTCTCTCGAAGCTGGCCTTAGACGATTTTATGAGTGCCCATAGTTTTTTGCTAATACTGATCAGAGATGCCTTCCCTTTTTGGGATTTTGCTCTATCATGTAGTAGCTACCTCCTTCTATTGTATAGTTTGTTTATGGCTGGGGTCCACCAGACAGGACGTCTGCCTTTTGTGGATTGGGTCTTGGTTTTATTTGGGATTGCATGATCCATGCATTCCTGAAAGTGTTCATAGAATGCGTTTATAAAGGATTCTGTGGTCTGGGCCGTATTTTCCACAAGCCCGGGGGCTTTGAAGGATTCCACCTCAGTTTTGAGGAGTGTGAAATTTGCTTTAGAGAAGTTTTTCACTGTGGTTTTCTGGGCAGGGGGTGGGGTCGAGATGTGAATATCCAGTGAGAATAGTTTATGGTCTGATCTTACCAGTGAGGGATACACTTCTGGTCTGGAGCATAGAGTCCCCATGTTGGTGATGTTCAGGTCCAGTATGTTTTCCCCTCTTGTGGGAGTGGTAACAAGTTGTTCCATAGCATTTGAGTTTATAAATTCTAGGAACCTTTGGGCTAGGGTGTTGGAGCTAGAGTAATGCTCCCAGTATATGTTTGGGTAGTTGGAGTTGCCCAATATAATGGTGTTTGGAGAGACCTTCATATTTTCCAGTGTTCTCAGGAAGGCCGAGTGGAGTTCCTGGGTTTGGGAGGGTGGTCTGTAGCAGGCTATAAACTGGAAGGCAGTTTTACCCACTGTTAGTTGCACATGGATAGTCTCTGATGCTTCGTGCTGTGCCACCAACCTGGAGGTGTGGGTATCTTTGACGAATATTGATACTCTCCCTCCTTTTGTGGTTCGGTCCAAGTTTTGGGGCCGAAAAGCATGGTATGAGGTATAACCTGGTAGTGCTGGGCTACTCTCGGGAGCCTTGAACCAGGTTTCTCTTACTGCACAGATATCGATGTTCTCCATGCTAAGGAGAGTTTCGAGTGCATGCATCTTGAGGTTTAGACTTCTGGCATTGAGTAGCACTACTCTTAGTTTCTTATCCCTTGTGATACCTATGGAGGTGGGTTTGTCTTTTGAGCCTTGCCTAAAAAAGGCACTATGGGGGTAGCAAGAGCCTTTGCCAATATCCGAAAACCCAGGGGCGATAGGTGCAAGCCGTCCCTAGCGAAGCATCATGGCTTGTCGAGCATGTCATCCCAGGCTGACAGTCATTGGATCCCCTTTGAATGACACCAATACTTAAGCCAATTGTTGAAATCGATCATCTTGTCTTCATATTGTGGCATCATTCTTGGTGAGGGTAAGATGCTACTCAAGGTAAGGTCATACTGGCCTGGGCTACATGCTCAGAGAGCTCCTCTATGTCTCTTTTCATGTAGTCCAGGGAGGTACATCTCAGGTCATTCACACCAGCATGGACAATGACTGAGTCATATTTGTACTTGCCTTGGAGTGACCTGAGTGCTTGTGTTATGTGGCGGATCCTAGCGCCCGACAGGCAGCTCACCGTGACCTTCACCTTGTTCAGCCTGGTGAGCGGGACGTCAGTGTGCCTGACGATAGAGTCACCTATTACAAGTGTATCAGGTGTGTTGTTTAGCCTTTAGGGCTGTGACTGTTCGGCACACTGGCTTTGTGAGCTATGTGTTGCACATGTTTTGTTTTGGGGTAGCGGTTGCTTGGGTGTCTGCTTTGGAGGTCTGTGCTGCTTAGGCAGATTTTTATTTAGAGCCTCCGAGTATGTTTTTGTGTTCATAGGTTCATAGGTTCATAGGTTTATACTAGGCTATCTGCCCTAGGGCATTTATAAGCCTAGCCCAGAGTTTTTGTGGCTTACACCACCCCTTTCTATTGAAGGATATTATGCCCATTATTTTGCTGTGCCTCTGTCAAGCAGTGACACTGATGTAATCCCTGGGGTATACCTGTGATCTCCCATCCATTGGTCAAGATTTCTCTTGAACAAAGCGAGGTGCTCTGCCTCACATGTACTGGGATTTTGTTCCACAGCATGGGGAGTCTCTGGGTGATGAATCTGTCCCTCCAGCACGTCCTATTTATGACCGTGTCAAGGTTTAAGTCTCGTGCTCTTGTGGATCTGATGGATTTAGATTTTTGAGGTGAAGCATGTTCATTAATTCCGGGTTGGACATGGCCTTGTATGTCAGGCACAGGTCACCTCTGAGCAGGCGGTAAGTGACTGAGTAGAGCTGGAGCTCCTTCAGTCGGGCAGCATAGGACATATTTTTGAGACCCTTTATCCTTTTGGTGAGGAACTTTTGGGGCCTTTCCAATTGCTGTAGGTGTCGGGTCAGATACATTCCAAATGGGGCATTGTACTCAATCATCGGTCTGATGAGTGATGAGTACAGGGGAATGATGACCTCCCTTGACCTAGATGTGAAACCCTTCATGATCAGGTGGGCAATGTAGAAGGTCTTGCTAACAACTTTGGCAATGTGGGTGTCAAATGAGAGGTTGCTATCAACCTGGGTTCCCAGATCCCTGATAACCTCTTCTGTGCTTAGTGGATTGCCACCTATATGGTAGCTAGGGTAACCTTGTTTTTCCCAAAGGGTATGACTATGCATTTTTTAGCGTTTAACTTTAGGCCATGGCTTTGGCACCAGTTATCCATTTCTATGAGACCCTTCTGAAGGATATCTGTGTCTGATGTGTTTTCAACTATGGCGCCCAGTTTGCAGTCATCTGCAAACTTTGTCAGCCATAATCCTCCTGTGCTTGCCTGTACTTCCGAAAAGTAGATGCCGAACAAGAGTGGACCCAGGACCGAGCCCTGTGGGACACCGCTTGTGACAGGCTTGGAATCTGACATGGCGCCAGCAACTCTAACCCTGTGGGTTCTGTCACTTAGCCAGTTTGCAACCCATCTTGTGACGTATGGGTTTACATTTAAACTGGTGAGTTTTTCTATGATGCCTGAGTGGGGTATCGTGTTGAAGGCCTTTGCCAGGTCAAGGTAGGCTGTGTGGACTGCCTTGCCCTCATCAATGGCCTTGGTGACTGTTTCGAAAAAGTCAACCAAGTTTAAAAGGCATGATCTGCCCTTGACAAAGCCAAATTGGGTTTGATCCAATGTCTGCAATGAGTTCCATAATGATCCTCTCCATAGCTTTGCAGACCAGGCTTGTCAAGCTGATGGGACAGTAGTTTCCAGGGTCGGTGGAGGCACCGCCTTTGTGTAATGGGACCACAGTAGCCGTACGCCATTCCTTGGGTACGTATCCTGAGGTGAGGCTAAGATTAAACAGCTGCCCTAACTGCGGGTTTAATTCCTCAATGAGCTCGTGGAGCACACAACCGGGGACACCATCTGGTCCCATGGATGCTGTGTTTTTTGCCTTGGAGAGAGCTGTTCTTACTTGAGCATTTGAGATGTTTGGGAGGATACAATCCTCTGGTATAGATATTTCTCCTTTTGGGGAGGGATTTGCACTGAACCTGTCAGCCAGTATGTTGGCAATGTCTGTAGGTTCAGTGATCTTTACATCATTTTGAACCAGTTCTGAACATATCTGGGAGTTTCTTCCCAGGTTTCTAACATAGCTAAAAAAGGCCTTGTGGTTGCCTTTTGAGTCCATGGCAATTTTTCTTTCAAAATTTGCTTTGGAGGATTTTATGAGAGATCTTAGTTTTTTACTTACAATGATCAAGGGTGTCTTCCCTTTTGAGGATTTTGCTCTATCTTGTAGTAGCTTTCTCCTTTTGTTGTAGAGCTTGTTTATGGCTGGGGTCCACCAGACTGGACGCCTGCCTTTGGTACAAAGAGTCTTTGTTTTGTTTGGGGTTGCCTGATCCATGCAGTCCTGGAGGTGCTGGTAGAAGGCATTTGTAAGTGATTCAGCGGCTTTAGTGATGGTTTCCGCTGGCTCAGGGGCCTTGAAAGAGACCACACCAGTCCTAAGAAGTGTGAAGTCGGCTTTAGAGAAGTTCTTCACTGTGGTCTTTTTTATCTGGGGTGGGGGCAGGATGTGGACTTCCAGTGAGATTAGTTTATGATCTGATCTCACCAATGAAGGGTATACCTCCGGTGTTGAACATTGTGACCCCATGTTTGTGATGATGAGATCCAGTATGTTTTCACCTCTTGTGGGCATGGTGACTAGTTGTTCCATGGCATTAGAGTTTATGAACTCTAGGAACCTTTGGGCTAGAGTGTTGGGGCTTGAGTAGTGATCCCAGTCTATGTTTGGATAGTTGAAATCACCTAGTATGATGGTGTTTGGGGTTACATTTATCCCCTCCAGAGTTTTCAGAAATGCTGTGTGTGGATCCTGAGTTTGAGAGGGTGGCCTGCAACATGCTACAAATTGTAGAGCAGTCTTGCCTACGGTTAATTGCACCTGGATGGTCTCCGATGCATCGTGCATTGCCACCAACCTGGAGGTGAGGGTATCTTTGATGAATATGGACACCCCTCCTCCTTTCTTGGTGTTGTCCAGATTTTGTGGCCGGAACGCATGATATGAGGTAAAACCTGATAGTGCCAGGGTGCTCTCAGGAGCCTTGAACCAGGTTTCAGTCACAGCACAGACATCGATGTTCTCCATACTGAGAAGGGCTTCGAGTGCATGCATCTTGAGGTTGAGACTTCTGGCATTGAGCAGCATTACCCTTCGTTTTTTCCTTTGTTTTGTTCTAGGGTGGTAGGTTTAGAATTTGAGCCTGACCTAAAAAAGGCACTATGGGGGTGGCAAGAGCCTTTGCCAATATCCGTGTGTTTATGTGTTTGGTTTGCTGTCGTGGTAGGTGTATGTGAGACTGGAATTGTAGTGAGTGTGGTTTCCTTTTCCTCCTGACTGGTTACGCCAGTACTGAGTTGAGAGAGCTTAGCCTCCAGTTTGGCTATATGGTTGCATCTCTCACATGTGTTGGAGTTTGTTGGAAGGAGGAGAGGGTTGTCTATGTACATGAGGCAGTTGTAACATTGCCTCAAGATTCCCAGATTCACCAGCTGGACCAGAGAGGAGATTGACAACTGACCTTTGGACATGCTAGAATAGTATTGGGAATTCCTTTATAATTGAAAAAAAAGGGCCAATGGGGAACAAGGTACTCAAGGGGAGTTTGTGAGGGTGTAGTGCTTTTAATTTTTTAGTGCTGACTTATATAATTGCTTTAGTGAGCAAGTGCCAGGTAACTTAAATGCAATATGCTACAGGTAACTTAAATGCAAAAATGACAAACAGTAACTTTCATTCAAGTGAAACAAGGAAATAAGTACAGTAAGCAATGCAGATATCACTAGGGATAGATTGGACTACCACCTGTACAGGATTGATTCATCATCCATTACATAATATAGATTTATTTACCTTCCCTGACATCCCTCAATGTGCTGTGATTAATTTATTTTTCAATGACTATACTGTATGGGGTGCTTGTGTTTATATGGGGGTTTCACTACTTTATTACACTGACACTTCACATCTGGGCCTAATACACTACTCTGGTTGAGTAAAATAAGTTATTTCCTACATAAATATACAAATAAATGCAAATTGTAATGTTTACACATACAAAATGGAAATGGATTTAATGAGGTTCGAAATGTGAATGACTACATGCAAGGCATATGCTCTAACCTCTAAACTATTGCACTTCTGCTTATGTTGGATGTCTATTGCTTTTTAAATTATCCTCCTATTTCAGCTGGGCTATGCGTAGCTAAGTAACAGGCACACCCGCACAGCTATGCTTAAACTTTATTAAATAACTGAAAAAAAATGTATTTGTTGTGTATTTTACTTTGTACCCCTCAGAATATCCATGCTAATGCTGAACCTGTCATTCTATCAACTTTCTGGCTTTGTAGGGATGATTGTCCCTTATGGCTTTGTCCAGATTCCCTACTCTGATGGGTTGGGAAGTGTGCATTATGTGCTTCATACCTTGCCAAAAATTCATGCTTATGCTAAACTGTTATTCTATCAACTTTATTGTTTTGTAGGGACGATTGTCACTTATGGCTTTGTTCAGATTCCTTACTCTGACAGGTTGGGAGGTGTACGCTATGTGCTTCATACCCTGCCAAATATTAATGCTAATGCTAAACCTGTTATTCTATCCACTTTCTTCCTTTGTAGGGCAGCTTTAATCCTCCTTTGCACCCTATCCTACACATTTTTGAGTATGTTTGCGAACTTGACTTTAGACAACTGTTTGACAACATTAAATGGTTTAATAATTCTAGTAATATTTCACCAGAACAAAGGTCTAGTTTGATAAACTTACGTAACTTACCCATTAGGGTAATGAAACCTGACAAGGGTGGGGGCCTGGTCATACTTGACAAAGAAGACTATAATGCCAGAATGACTAAGGTCTTAAACTCCCCTGCTTATGAACTTTCTTCTTTAAATGAAACAACAGGGCAATATAACAAAATCAAAGGGTACTTCAGGGATTTATTCATTGAGGGAAGAATAAATATCGAGACCTATAATTTTATCAACATCTCGTTCCCCAAAGTCCCTGTCATGTTTGGGATCCCCAAAATTCATAAAACTTGGGGACCCACCCCTTGTTGATGGGAGATGTTCCATCACTCACCCCTGTTCTAAAGTGGTTGACCACATTTTGGGGAAATACCTTAAGTTACTACCGCAAATTTGTAAAGACTCCTGGTCTTTTCTTCAAGCTGTCAACAATGTCCCTTTTTCACCTTCCAATAACTTCCTTACCATCGATGTGGTGGACTTATATACGTCTATACCACATCAGAAAGCATTGGAATGGGTAGAACTGATGCTAGTTCACTTACAGGCTTCAAAAGATGAAGTTGATGTAGTCACCTTACTTTTGGACATCATTTTGTCGTCGTACTTTTTTACTTTTAACAACCGCTACTTTATACAGAAAAGAAGTGTGGCCAACTTAGTGGTCGCCTACTGGGAAATGACTGTTCTTTTTAAGAACCCTTCATTTAAAAACGTTAGTAAATTTTACACACGTTTTTTGGATGATGTGTTCATTCTCATGCAGGGTGACCTTAACACTGCATCTAAGTTGGTCGAAGACATGAATGAGTCCTGTGCTTTTTTGAAATTTACTTATAAATTTTCAGCCAGTGAAATTGATTACCTAGATGTTAAACTTACAAAAAATTGTTCCAATACTGGCATTGACTCTAGCATTTACAGGAAGCATACTTATTGTAACGCTTTCTTACATTTTGCTAGCAGTCACCCATTGAAACAAAAAAGATCTATCGTAAAAGGCCAACTTGTTAGGGCCACAATGTATGTAACACATTTGATGAGGAATGTGTTATTCTTAAGAACATGTTCCTCAATAGGGGATACCCGTTAGAACTGATTGAGAGCTTAATTGATGAAGTTTCTATGAAAAGAGCTTCTGGGTTTTATATACCCCTTCTTCAAAACAAAAAGTGTGATGTCATTCAACCTTTTCCACCTACTGTTGGTCTTGTTAATGGTGGCCCCTCTTGCAATTTAAATGAACCTATTGAAAATTTTAACGACTACAAGTCTAGGTTCATTGTTACATATAGCAACCATGCCAGCTCAATGTGTTTAATTATTAGAAAAAACTGGCAGTTCATCTTAAACAATACCCAATTGCTTGATATCTTGGGGGCATACCCACAATTTGTTTTCAAGAGGGGTAAAAATCTTAAGGACCTTCTGCAAACTTGGGATACACCTAACTCAGGATTTAGGCAGAAAGGCACCTTTCCCTGTGGCATGTGTAAGTGGTGTAGATTAATAAGAGCAGGGAATTCTTTTACTATTAAACATGAGAAGTACTTTATTAAACATAGGATCTCCTGCGACAGTAGGTCTGTGGTCTACATTGCGTTTTGCAACTGTTGCCGAGCATTTTATGTTGGTAAGACTGACCGTAGATTACGGGACAGGATTTACCAACATAATTATGCTATAAAAAATCAAAAATCTGATAATGCTCTTTCAAAGCATATTATTGAAAATCCTGGACACAGCTTTGGTTTCATGGGAATTGACCTGGTAACATCAGGTATAAGAGGGGGGCCCCAACCTTTACTATTGGAAATAAAAGAGTTGGAATGGCAACTGCTCCTTAATGCATTCGCCCCACCAGGGTTAAATGAATCATGTAATATTTCTGTTATATTAAAGTACAAGAGTTATCTTAGACCTTGAATTTACGGGTTTTAATGTTGTAAAAAACTGGACCTTTGGCACTACCTTGTGCATTTTGAATTTGGAAGGTAAAGAAAAAATTAAAAATTAAAAATTACTTGCATAAGTACCGCCAGTTGAACTTTCTTCGAGACTTGGGTTTTCATTTTAAAAATTTCAGTTTTTAAAAATTGGATTATTTTTAACAATTTTTATTGTTTGATTTTTACACATATACTAAGATTGGCATTCTATACTCATGTAGTTACAGGCTTACGCCTGTCTGGGGGTATTCTGTTTATGTAAATTAATTGTTTATGTAAATTAAATGTCTTCAGAATTTTTAAATAAGAAATGCTAGGTATATTGACTTTGTCTTTTCCCTAGTAACTGTTTAATTAAGGAGCATACTGGATACACCTGCACCGGAAATGATGTTACTTTGTATTTTTCTACTTGTTATAAAGTGCATTGGTGGTTTTTATCTTACTGTCTGAGGAAGCTACTGTTTGACAGTGGCGAAAATGTTTTTATTAAAATACGTTAACCTGCTGTTGGTGTGCCTGCTGCTTACATTCTGCTTTTGGGTTTTCCTTTGTAGGGATGATTGTCCCTTATGACTTTGTCCAGATTTCTTACCCTGATGGGTCGGGGGTGTTACGAGCATTCTCACTTGTTTTAAATTGCCGTATGGCAATTCTAGTGTCCAGTGGGCATGTGTATTTTGAGACCACTGCTCCCAGACACACCCCCTGCACTCGTACACAGAACCATGTCTGTTTTGCAGCATGGCAGCACCCCTTCCTGAATATGCATGGCACACTGCTGTGCTGCACAGGAATGGTCCCTTCCATGCAGAAATAAGCTATTCCTGCACAGAAGTTTACTGAATCCCAGGGCATTACTTTGCATATGCTCTGAAGTATATTTTCTTTTTTTTCTTTTTATACAACCTTTATATCCAGTGATGATTTGGACAGAAATTATGATTAAAAAAAAAACTCAGTGCTACAGTTCATCTTTCATTTTCATTACATCCTTTCAAAGCACTTCACCTATCCAAGACAGGACAGTATTAACCATTTAAGAAATAATTAAATCAAGCCATGGACACCAGAAGCCATAGGGTTATAGATGCTCTGAGGTGCATTTTAGAACATTTCCTAACATTTTACTCCAATAGTGTCCTGAACAAAAGTCACTAGTAAGAAAATAATTTCAGTCTTATTTTTCTTTCATGGATGACATACGTTGTGCCCAAAGCTTAATGTTCAAAGCTGAGAAAATAGTAGTTCGCAACAAACTAATAAATAATTGTTTGTGAGGATACTCAAATCCTACCTGAGAATACTGCTTGCCTCACTACTCCCCCATAAAATAAAAATGCATGGCCCTATTGTGCTTTGTGCATAGACAAAAATCAGTGATATCTTATGTGCATGGTGCACACACACACACACACACACACACACACACACACACACACACACACACACACACACACACACACACACACACACACATGCACTACACATTCATATTCAGTGAAACTGTAAGAGTTTTATTTCACCTGCTACATGCTTTTAAGGTGCTGGAGTTAACCTGAGCACACAGATAGATGCACTCACAGTCACGGAACACAGTATAAAGGATTAGTCCAGATAAAATCACTTTAGCTAGCAGACCTAGGAGACTATCTCTCCGATACCCTCCTTGTAGGAGGAATAAAGACACCTTGCTAAATGAAGACATCATCCCTTAATTACAACATCCTAAGAATTAATTAATTCATGTATTATGGAGTCTTATTGTGCTTTTATACACTTTTATACAGTTGTATTTTATATGTATGATGTAATTAAGGGATGATGTAATCATTTAGCAAAGGTTATTTAAATGAATTAAGTTGGGAGTGCAATGTTCTGATAAAGTCTTTGAATGATGTTGGACAAAAGCGCTTAATCATTATATACTCTGTTTTTTAATAACTGTCCATGGGATTCATGAATGTAAATTCTCTTTGCAGTAGCAGTGTATGTGCTCCTGCACAGAATATGGCCACCGAGCGATCCAGGAATGTGCCGTTTTGACATGCACAAGCCTGCCTACACTGTTCTTGCATGGAAAGCCCTGCAGTATGCTAATCATCTCATTTGCTTGTGAAATCCATGCAAATGAGCTGAATTAGCAATTCAGGAAGTAGGCAGGCCTCCATGCAGGAACAGTGTAGGGTGCAGAAATGTATTCGGCTAGTAGCCAAATACATTTTTGCAAAATAGAAAACTGAGGCATGACATCCTCAAAGAAAGCATGTAGTCCCTTAATTAGGCATGACAATGGCCAAATACATGGCCATTGGTATGAAAAATAGTTTACTTTTTTTGAAATAAAGGTTTATTTATTTTTTTGGCCAGTCTTGGCCATTTAAGCATAGGGAAGCAGCGTGCAAATGAGCTTGTGCTGAAAATACAAAAATCAAGTGTGAGTGAAATCTGCATTTTGCCATTATAGTCAATGGTATGCAGAATGAAAACAATACCAGGAAATAGAGGTTGCTAAGGGGAAAGGCTCAGTGTAAGTGTAGTATCTCAGGAGTAAGGCAGTGGGGTATGCAAATGAGGGGATTAATACTGAATCACAAATTTCTTTTAAGTGTCAGACTGCACCTAACTGTGTAGGTGCTCCAACACCATGGTGTAGACAGGAGGAGCAGCTAACATGAAAAGGGTGTGTGTCATAAATGCTGTAAGCACAGTGGAGCTCAGTGGCCCGTGTTTGCCCTTAGCTAAGCACAGCTAAGACAGGGTGTGTGTCTGAGGCTGTATATCCCTCTTCCATGAAATGCAGAGCGTGTTCACATCTAGAAAGGGCCAATTCTGCTTAAAACTGTTTACTTTAGCTAAACAGGAGTGTGTGGTGTGCACCGGGCCTAAAACACCAAAAAAAAAAAAAAAAGCACAGGGGATAGCAGTACTGTTGACATGTGAGCACCTGGAATGCATGGTGTGCATCACGGCTTAAACGGGGAGGAAACAGGAAAGGGAAACTGCAGAAGGAAGGCAATCAAGGAGAACAAGCATAGCTGGCAGGTGAAATGTATCAGAATCAGCCAATTACACAGGCAGCAGCCCAGCACACTACTATAAACTATGTATCAGAATCAGCCAATTACACGGGCAGCAGCCCAGCACACTACTATAAACTATGTATCATAGTCAGCCAATTATACAGGCAGCAGCCCAGCACACTACTATAAACTATGTATCATAGTCAGCCAATTACACAGGCAGCGGCCCAGCACACTACTATAAACTATGTATCATAGTCAGCCAATCACACAGGCAGCAGCCCTGGACACTACTATAAACTATGTATCATAGTCAGCCAATTACACAGGCAGCAGCCCAGCACACTACTATAAACTATGTATCAGAATCAGCCAATTACACAGGCAGCAGCCCAGCACACTACTATAAACTATGTATCATAGTCAGCCAATCACACAGGCAGCAGTCCAGCACACTACTATAAACTATGTATCATAGTCAGCCAATTACACAGGCAGCAGCCCAGCACACTACTATAAACTATGTATCAGAATCAGCCAATTACACAGACAGCAGCCCAGCACACTACTGTAAACTATGTATCATAGTCAGCCAATTACACAGGCAGCAGCCCAGCACACTACTATAAACTATGTATCAGAATCAGCCAATTACACAGGCAGCAGCCCAGCACACTACTATAAACTATGTATCAGAATCAGCCAATTTCACAGACAGCAGCCCAGCACACTACTGTAAACTATGTATCATAGTCAGCCAATTACACAGGCAGCAGCCCAGCACACTACTATAAACTATGTATCAGAATCAGCCAATTACACAGGCAGCAGCCCAGCACACTACTATAAACTATGTATCAGAATCAGCCAATTACACAGGCAGCAGCCCAGCACACTACTATAAACTATGTATCAGAATCAGCCAATTACACAGACAGCAGCCCAGCACACTACTGTAAACTATGTATCATAGTCAGCCAATTACACAGGCAGCAGCCCAGCACACTACTATAAACTATGTATCAGAATCAGCCAATTACACAGACAGCAGCCCAGCACACTACTGTAAACTATGTATCATAGTCATCCAATCACACGGGCAGCAGCCCAGCACACTACTATAAACTATGTATCATAGTCAGCCAATCACACAGGCAGCAGCCCAGCACACTACTATAAACTATGTATCATAGTCAGCCAATCACACAGGCAGCAGCCCAGCACACTACTATAAACTATGTATCATAGTCAGCCAATTACACAGGCTGCAGCCCAGCACACTACTATAAACTATGTATCATAGTCAGCCAATCACACAGGCAACAGCCCAGCACACTACTATAAACTATGTATCAGAATCAGCCAATTACACAGGCAGCAGCCCAGCACACTACTATAAACTATGTATCTTAGTCAGCCAATCACACAGGCAGCAGCCCAGCACACTACTATAAACTATGTATCAGTATCAGCCAATTACACAGGCAGCAGCCCAGCACACTACTATAAACTATGTATCATAGTCAGCCAATTACACACGCAGCAGCCCAGCACACTACTATAAACTATGCAAACACCTTTTTACTACCAACTCCACACCACTGGTGTACACATTTAGGGGAATTTTAAACTGATAGATCTAACAAAACATGTTAAGGGCTGCAGTTGCTCTGATCTATCAGCATGTTCTAGAGACTGAGGGTGGTGAGGAGGAAAATGCTGACAACCAACTCAGACTGAGGAGGAGGAGAAGAGTGTTCAGACCCAGGGTAATCTACCAGGGGCTACATGAGTTGGAGATAGTAGAGCAATACAGGGTGGACAGGGACATACTTCAGCAACTTGTTGAGCTGTGCCAGCCTAGCCTCAGACCCAGAACCAGCAGAGGGGAACCCATCCCAATGGATACCAAAGTATGTGTAGCCTTAAGAATAATAGCTACAGGTACTTTCAAAAGACCAACTGGGCATATCATCAGGGTCTCACTGGCATTTGAGTCCAGGATACTCCACCAGTTCCAGGATGTCATGCGAACATATGTCACTGAGCACTTTCACTTCCCCAGCACCTGTGAGGAGATGACCAGCAATATGTGTCTCTTCCACCATGTAGCAGACTACATAAAGGCACTGGGTGCCATAGACTGCACGCACATCCACATCAATGCACCACCTGATGAACGAGGTAGGGTCTACATAAACCATAAGGGCTTCCCCTCCATCAACTGCCAGGTCGTGTGCATTGCCCAGGGCATTATCATGAACATGTGTGTTGGCAGCCCTGGAAGCTACCAAGACTCCCACATCTGGCATTCATCACAGCTGCACCGGGCGTTTGCCAGTGGGGTCATCCCATATGGCCAGCTGGTTGAGGATGCTGACTACGCACTGGAGCCATAGCTGATGACACCCATCAGTAATGCACACACACACACACACACACACACACACACACACCCACAAAAGAATGCCATAATGAGGCACATGCAAAAAACACGATCATTACAGAGTGTATATTTGGGATGCTCAAGTCATGGTTCCACTGCCTTGACATATCCAGTGGAGCCTTACTCTTCAGTCACATGTGCACATATGTTCATAGTATGTGCCATGCTACACAATATGATCCTGCAGAAATAGCTGCAGCAGGAACAAAATGGGCAAGGGCCAGACAGCCCCCCACCATTGCCAAGGCCTCCACAGGCACAGAGTGACTCGAAGGAGGAACATCCTGAGTTTGCCCCTCTAGGCAGAAGGAGACATGCCCAGTATGCCCTGGCCTTGGCAAAGAAGCAGCACATAGCACCTACACTGACACTGTAGGGCCCCAGGGACTGATCTCTCTCTCTCTGACTCACACACACAGTAAAATGGATACCAAACATCACACCACCTATACCTGACCATATATAGGGAGTGAATTGTGTGCACCTGACATAGTCAGCCCCCCAGCACCACCCTCATGACAGCTGCAGGGACAAGGTAAGCCAGTCTCTGTAAAAAAATAAACTAATAGAGTGGAATATTCTGATAGCATATCTATGGTATTTATCAAGCATGTAAGGGAATGGGGTGGCTAACTGGGATAGCAGCAGGCAATTGACAGCTTTGTGGGACAGCAGGAAGTGTATCCCCAGTACTGCCCTACCCACACCATGTGCCACCCTAGTTGACAAATACCACTTGCAGTATATGTGGTGAGCCAGATAACTGTGGGGGCCATAGGTCACATGCATGGATGTTAAAGTGGGGGTCTCATACCCAACACCAACCCCGCACAGCAGATCAGCTGTAGAAAACCATACAGAAATGCCTGGCAAAGGCCCCCACATGGCAACATCCATGAAATCCCCACCCACAGACTTTTACACAGTGATAACATAGCAGGTCTGACAGTGGCAGTATGGCTTTGAAAGGTAAGAAGTCTGAAACTAAAATGTCTATGCCAGAACAATCTGACCTGTGGTCGATACTGTTATGCCTGTAGTCTGAAAGATAGGGCACACCACTATGCTAAATGAGGCCAAAGTGTTAAGCAAATATCAGCACAGTCTGTGCAGATGTGTATCATGTACAGATGTGTCACCCCCCCATAGTCCCATAGAAAAGCAGTAACATATTCCTAGCCTTAAACAGCATCCAGATGTTATCCAGAGTGATGGCGCAATAGTAACAGAAAGCAATTGTAACACCCACAGTCAACTTACCGGTGCCATCCCAGGGGAGTCTCCTGCCAGCAGCCTGGAAACATATGATCATCAGAATGCCCTGCCCTGCTACAGATGGCCTGCATCTGTTACACCTGGCCTACAGGCCTCTGGCAAATACCTATGCCTCACCCACAGTGTCCTTTAGGGAGTGTCATGGGGTCCATAACACCAACATAACACAGTCCAAAAAATGCAAAGAAAGGCCATACTAACAACTGCTAGGAGCAAACCTGCCAGCCTCAGGGAGCCAGAAATCAGGACAAAGCCATGAATAATAGGGTGATGAAGGTCCAAAGAGAAGGACACCTGTGAAATACTGCTCTAATAATGTTATAAAGTGGATGGAATGATTTGTAGTAGCATGAAATGTCTGATGGGTATGAAGTCTGAAACTGCAATGTCAACTGTCAGAAATATCTGACTTCAGCCCTGAGTGACTTGAAAAACACTTTTGCTGGAAACCCACACTTGTTTGGGTAACCAGCAAGATATATGAGTCATGGATGTGGACATTCTATGTTACTCTGTACAGTCGATAGGCAGGGCTAGGGGTTTAAACATGGGAATGCACTCACTGCAGGCAGGCCTAACCCTGGAAGATAGTGACATGTCTGCACCCACAGAACCCTGGGCCACAGCCATGGGGAGTAACACACCCCTCCCTGATCACTCATCCTATGCAACATCCTGACTTCAACATGTGACCATCCGAGCAAAATGAGTTAGGCCATACATATATGTGTGACAAACACACACCTCCAGGCTGGTCAAACAGTCTAACACACACAAGACCCTCAAGTGCAGTCAACCATTGAGGAGAACCCAATGCAAAGTACTGGTAGCTGTAGGCAAACACATCTGCCCAGGACACACACACACCTCACATATCTTAACCTCTACAAATTTATCTGGAGTCTGTCTGTCACCCTGATCCTGTCTGACTTATATTACCCAACTGTGGACTGCAAATCAGACCTGGCCAGAACATAAATGCACAGAGATTCCACCATTGTAATATATCACCAAGGTGTTGGAACATTTCCACAGCACCAGCAGTCAATTCCTTGTAGGCACACCCCTCACACCCCTCAACAGAATGAACTGTGCAAGAATGCATAGCATTTCATCAATAAACCTGGTGTGTGCAACATCCATCCTGTATTCCTCTGGTAAATCACTGTGATGATCTGAGGATGTATGTCACAAGGTACTGAAACAATATATGACAGATGTCTGCTAAATCAAGCCCTGTAATTGTAGCAACCCATACATTACTGAGAGAAATTGACACAATCACTGTATGGCCCATTGTCCCCATATTTTGATAGACTATCTCTAGATATCCTGTACCAACAGGTTGAGAGGTATGGCTGTAGCACAAAACAAACCAGACTGGAGTACAACAATCCTTGGGATGGAGTCCCACATGTACTAAAGAAGGACACACTGGACATGCTCATACACTTACAGAAATCTCAGTAGGATCTAGGAATGAACAGGCCTTCCCGACCCAGTGCACTTTCCATTGCCCCAACTTAGCGGTCCTGATGATGTCTGTCATCATAGAAGTCAATTTTGTTAACCCAGTCCCATAAGCTCTGTGGCACGTGCACTAACTGCATAACACTATAGTATAAATAACTAGTTAGGTAGGAGTTCTAATATCACACCTGACAATGTAAAAGTGCGTGTATTTGTGTGTGGATGTATGTTCACCATTGAAACCTTTTGGGTCCATTCAAACCCAGTACACTTCCCCTTTCCCTACTTTAGCAGTCCTGCAGATATCAGTCATCTTAGAAGTGCCTTCCTTCAGGCCTCAGCCCTGTAAGCTCTGTGGCATGTGCGATAACTGAATACTGCACAATGTGGCTGGGCTAATATATGCCTTCGGGCAGATAGCCCAGTACCAACCTATGAACATATAATTGTTCATGCCATGGGTCACATTGAAGGTTGGGAAAGATGTGGACTGACATATTGTGGTCTCAATCAGTATATATCAGAAACAAATAGCATATTAACAGGTGTGTGTATATAAATGTTATATCCACTTTATAGCAATAATGTTTCACACATGTCCCTAACTTAGTCAGTTTATCAAACACATTTGCTGGTATCTGTTCAGACATCTTGCACTGACAGGTTGTGAGGTATGCTACAGGAATGTTACATTATCTTCAGATAGGCCCCTGTGGTGACTACTGTGATGCAATACAATTAACCCCACCACAAGTGAACATGCGCATAAAGCAATATGGCTATTAGTCATAATTGTGTGCATGGTAACTTGCATGCCCTCCACATGCCTGGGGTATTGCCAAAGCATGACTGAACACTTCCATACTCACCAGCTTCAGGCTGCTATCCCATATGCACACCAGAGTGACATATGTAGTTGTGGCAGAGAGGTATTGTTAGCAGACTCACATGTGCCCTTGGTAAAGGATGGATGCAGCATGTCTGCACATTTACAGTGCAACATCCAATACTACACAATTCACTATCCTTCACCATAGATTTGCATTTCTGTGCATTAGAAATCCCCATCCACAACTGCAACCTGACCTGGCACATGAATGGAGATACTGTACAGATCCAAGTATGTCTCATACAGTAGTTTACTAATCCCCACTGGCACCTTACCTGCACACTCCTTGTCTATTGTGTGGGTGCCACCCACCTCCAGCAAGTGGGGCTTTGTACCCTGGTATTGTACTGTTATGGATGGCCCAAGCTTGGCAAGGAGCTCCTCATTTGGTGTCAGAGGGGGGTAATTGGCTGGGCTCGCACCTGTGGTTCTGGAGTCCATGGACATGGCAGCAGCCCTTTGCCAGGCATGGCATATGAGGTTGGTGGCATGATGCCACACCAACTCATATGTATATGTGTGAAGGCCAGGCTAATTTACCCTGTGGACAGGGTCATCCCACAATGTGGTCCTCTCCCTCAGATGTTGCTGGCTTCGTCACAACAGTAATGTGTGGTTTTGTATTACGGATTCCATTATCAGGTTGCAGACTGCTGGTGAAAAGGTTTCCCACTGGTGATGTGATATTGCATCTGGTATACACTAACAGGGAAACATATCACAGGACCTCATACATTTGATAACAGTATGTCCAGTACCTGCACATGTACCTTGAATACCAGTAGCTAACACTCACAACCATACCAGTAGCCACCACTCACAACCATACCCCTGTAATCTAGCAACACACTATCAATTGCATTGTACTCTTGGTCCTGATTAGTCATATTGTCCGCAGTGAGGGCAAGTTGTTTGCATAATCCATCATTCCTCATTCAGGTCTGTGTAAATGGATGACATTAGCCATCTTCCATGTGGATGGTGTGTGGATGGTGCTATGGCTTGGTGTGACTACAGTGTGTAATGCAGCTGGGAGCACATTCCTGAGTTAATGTAGGATGCAGACAGGGATGATATGACATCTCATGGATACTTACATTTGTTGCCTTTCAGTAGGCAATATGTATCTGCTCACTGGTGATGAGTAGAGGGGTGCGGGTGCAGTGCATATCCACCTATAATGATGCTGAGCCAGGAGGAGATGTTTGCCCTAGCTCTATCTGCATCAGGTTGCCTGTAGCTATGTTGTGTGTGTATGTGATCTGATTGGCCACCATTACAGGTTGAGTTGGTTTGTTGTGTCTGAGATTGTAGACATATAGGAAGATGGCCTTATGATTGTCCTTGGTGGATGTCTCCAATTTATGCTCATAGTTGGCTTTACAGTAATCCACATGTGACCTTATATGCTTGTTCAGACAATGGCTGACTTGATGCCAGGTTGGTTCCTGCCCCTACTTTGCCATGTACAGCCACTATAGGGACCAAGTCTGTGGTTTGTGTAATGCTGCTGTCCAGCAAAGGGATTATTCTATGTTTGTGGAGGCAGGTATGACAAGTAAGGTATTACTGAGCCCATACAGTCATGTATGTGTTCAATCAGTTGTTTGTACTGGGCATGGCCACAAAGTCATAACACAGTTGGACACCTCTCCAATTTAGCAATGATAATCATGTTTAGTGTACTAACCATGGCTGTGTCACGGCAATGAAACAACCAGTAACTGTATAGATGTCACTCGTTTGGGTGCACAGTAACTAAGACTACACATGTGTACAACATGTACAGCTTTTTAAACTGACATTTTGCATTCCATGTCTGTTTTCATGAGGTGGACACATACACCTCTTCATACTGACATATGCATAGGTAATACCTCACACACATGTCTGTTCTACCTCAGTATGGCACACTGTATTCACACTCTTCCTGTGCAGTCATCCCTTTCAACCTGTTACAGCAGGACATCTGTAGGATGCCATGCATACATGGGTGCAATGGGACAAAATCAGTGACAGTGTCTCAATATTGCTGTAACATACTTGATATCATATCATACTTGATAGCACAGTAGCCTTTGCACTGACAGGCATCCCTTGGAGGATGTCAAACAGTCATATGGCAAGAAGAGAGGGTAAAGGCTAGGAGGGTGGTATTGAGGGTAAGAATTGTTAATGTAGGCAGTATAAGTAGTATAGGGACCCGGCTAGCTGATATGATGGCCAGGGGATGGTTGATATATTGTGTGTGTGCAAGAGACCACATGGAAAGGGATTATGGCTGGGTGTATAGTGGGCAGGTCACAATTGTGCTATCAAGGTGTGGTCTGGTGGAGGAAGGGCATAGGGCTTCTGCTGAAGGAACAGTATGTCAAGAGGGTTTCTGGAGGATGACATAAGTGTCTGATAGAGTGATGTTTTTGAAGCTGTAAGCTGATGGGGTAATGATGACTGTTGTTAGTGCATATGCTATTCAAGTTGGTTGTGCAATGGATGAGAAAGAGAAATGTGACGTCAGTTGGATGGCATGGGGATGACTGTACCCAAGGGTGACAGACTGGTCATTGCAGCAGATGTCAATGTGCATATTGGTGAAGTGAATAGAGAGGATGGGGAATTGATTGGTATGTATGGTGTTTAAAGGAGTGGAGATGGTGAGATGGTAGTGGAATTTGCAAAAGGGATGGACATGGCTGTGGTGAATACGCACTATACCATGAGGGAGGAGCATAGGGTGATATACAAGAGTGGAGTAAGATGCACTCAGGTGGAATATATCCAATGTTGGAGGGCCAGTTTGAAGGAGATTGGAGACTGTAAAGTGGTGATAGGATAAGGTGTATGTAGGCAGCAGAGAATGTTGGTATATGAGATCATGTTGGTGATTGAGAAGAGGAGGAGTGTGGGGGCAACACCAAGGATCAAATGGTGTGAATTAGAAAAGTGTGCTTGTGAGGTGGAGTTCAGGGAAGAGCTGAGACAGGCACAGGGTGGCAGTGACAAACTAACAAATATCTGGTGAAATACAACAGAGTTAGTAAGGGAGACAGTTTGATGGGTGTTTAGAATGACATGCGGATGGAGGAAGCAGTACCAGGACACCTGCTGGTGGACTGTGGAGGTACTAGGCAATATACACAGACAGAGTTTGAGGAAGAAGGAGTGAGATTGTCAGAGAGATGAGGACAGTAGGCAGGAGTATGAGGAGATGATGTGCATGGTAAAGAGAGAGGTAGCCAAGGCTGAAGATGGGCATATGAAGAGTGCGATGACTGGTTGGACACTAAGGAGGGATGAAAGGAATTGTACCAATTTGCTGGACAGATGCACTGAGCTAGGAAAGATGTGCAGCAGACAAGGGTGATAAAGGATGATGAGGTATATGTACTCACAAGTGAGGAGAGTGTGTTGAGCACATGGACAGTGATAAAGGATGATGAGGTTTATGTACTCACAAGTGAGGAAAGTGTGTTGAGCACATGGACAGTGATAAAGGATGATGAGGTATATGGACTCACAAGCGAGGAGAGTGTGTTGAGCACATATACAGTCATAAAGGATGATGAGGTATATGTACTCACAACTGAGGAGAGTGTGTTGAGAACATGGACAGTGATTAAGGATGATGAGGTATATGTACTCACAAGTGAGGAGAGTGTGTTGAACACATGGACAGTGATAAAGGATGATGAGGTATATGTACTCACAAGTGAGGAGTGTGTTGAACACATGGACAGTGATAAAGGATGATGAGGTATATGTACTCACAAGTGAGGAGAGTGTGTTGAGCACATGGACAGTGACAAAGGATGATGAGGTATATGTACTCACAAGTGAGAAGAGTGTGCTGAGCACATGGCCAGTGATAAAGGATGATGAGGTATATGTACTCACAAGTGAGGAGAGTGTGAAGCACATGGACAGTGATAAAGGATGATGAGGTATATGTGCTCACAAGTGAGGAGATTGTGTTGAGCACATGGACAGTGATAAAGGATGATGAGGTATATGTAGTCACAAGTGAGGAGAGTGTGTTGAGCACATGGACAGTGATAAAGGATGATGAGGTATATGTACTCACAAGTGAGGAGAGTGTGTTAAGCACATGGACAGTGTACTTTGAGAGGCTGATGAATGAAGAGAATGAGACAGAGAAGGTTGGATGATATGGGTCTGGTGAATCAGGAAGTGCAATGGCTTAACAAGGAGGGTGTAAGGATAGCTATGAAGGGGATGAATACTGGCAAGCCTGTTGGTCCACATTACATACCTATGGAAGCATGGAGTTGTTTAGGGGAAATGACAGTGGTGTGTTAGCCAGACTGTTTCCTGCTATTTTGGGAAGTGCGAAGTTGCATGAGGGTTGGAAAGAAAGTGCTTGGGTACGGTGTTAAGAATGAGGTAGATGCCCAGAGCTGTGATAACTACAGAGGGATAACATTGACCAGTCACAGCATGAAGTTATGGGTAAGAGTAGTGGAAGATAGGTTACACAGGGAGGTGAGGAGTACTGGTCAGCAGTATGGTTTCATGAGTGAAAAGGGCAGTACCGATGTGATGTTTGCTCTGAGATTGTTACTGGTTGAATTCAGAGAAGGTCAGGAGTTGCTCTGTGTCTTTCTGTTCTTACAGAAAGCATATGACAGGGTGCCTAGACAGGAGTTGCGGTATTGTATGATGAAGTCATAAGTGGAAGAGATATATGTAAGAGTGGTACAAGATATGTACAAGGGTGGTGTGACAGCATTGAGGTCTGCATTGGGGCTGACAAATGTGCTTAATGTGGAGGTGGGATGACATCAGGGATCAGCTGTGAGCCCTTTCTGATTTGCAATGGTGATGAACAGGGTGATACACAAGATCATACGGGAGTCCCTGTTGACTATGTTGTTTGCAGATGACATTGTGATCTGTATTGAGAGTAGGGAACAGCTTTTGGAGACCCTGGAGAGGTGGACATATGTCCTAGAGAGAAGAGGAATGAAGGTCAGCAGCACTAGGACAGAATATCTGTGTGTGAATGAGAGGGAAGATAACGGAATGTTGCAGATACATGGAGTACAGTTGGCAAAGGTGGATGTGTTCAAATGATTGGGATCAACATTTCAGAGTAATGAGGACTATGGAAGACAGGAGAAGAAGAGAGTACAGGCAGGATGGAGAGGGTGGAGAAGAGTATCAGGAGTTATATGTGACAGACAAGTACTAGTAAACATATGTAAGTTCTACAAGAGGGTAGTGAGACCACCTATGTTATATGGGTTGGAGACAGTGGCATTGACAAAAAGGCAGGGGTCAGAGCTGCACATGGCAGAGTTACAGATGTTAGGATTTGGACTGGGTGTGACATGGGTGCACAGGTTCGGCAATGTGTATATGATAGGCTCAGGCCATGTTGGACGGATATGAGACAAAGTTGGAGAGGCAGCATTACATAAATTTGGACGTGCTGAGGAGGGATGCTGAATATATTGTGAAAAGGATGGTGAGGATGTAGCTGCCAGATAAGAGGAAGAGAGGAAGGCCTCAGATAAGGATTCTGGATGTGGTGAGAGAGGACATGCAGGCGGTTGGTGTGAGAGTGCAAGATTCAGAGGAGAGGCAGAAATGGCAACAGATGATCCACTGTGGCAATCCTGAATGGAAAAAGCCAGAGGACAATGAGGGGGATGTTGTAACATCAGTCTTCACAGATTTGGCAAGGATTTGACTGACATAACACAACTCTGTGGGTAAATGACTACAAATATGAGGCACACATATGGTCAGTGTGTAGAACATAGGACAGTTGAATGGTATGAGCTCAGTATATAACATACAGTTCAACACACACATCTGCAGCAGTACTTCACTCTGCACATGCTCTGTATAGTTTTATTATATATATATATATATATATATATATATATATATATATATATATATACATATATATATATATATACATATATATATATATCGAAAAAAGCTATCCCCAAAAATGAAAAAGATCATATATAACAGACCAATACCAATGGACACACATATCACACACATTGTATAAACAGACAAATATCACCAAAAACATTCAAGACTTATATTATATATACTTACTAGTATTAATAAACACTTTATATATATATATATATATATATATATATATATATATATATATATACACACACACACACACACACACACACACACACAAGACAAAATGTATATCATAGTTATATGCACAGGTAGCAACATCCCAGTAGTCAGCCTAGTCACTACAGACAGAGCTACATGCTATGGCCATCAGTGCTGTTCAGCAGTACATCAGTACAGCAAGTCTTGTTCAGACATATGCTTTAAAACCCCTATTTTCCATTATTATAGACCACCTACTGCGTTCAATTACATGCTTACTTGTTTCAGATAACTTTTTTCTGGATTTTCACAGATATACTTTTTTTTTTATTTTTTTCCCACACTACTTCAACTTTGCACTGATGGACTGTCTGACAGAGGTGATTTAATAGATGGCAGCTTGTCTTTTGTAGGTAATGCTCATGACCATGTGATGGCCTGAGCACCAATTATTGTTCCCCAGTTGCTGATTGCATGCAGACCAGTTGTGTAGTTATTCCGATAGCCAATGTTATGGCAACACACTACTATAATTGAGTACTCCATGTGGGCGTTGGTCTTTGCCTTACCTGTGAGGAAGATATCCTGGAGGTTTGTGAGCTAATACCTCTTAGAACAAGACCTGTGGAGACAAGCCAACTAAATGGTGGAGAAGATTCAAGACTTAGGGGCAGAATGTGAGTATTGGTGTTATATGTTTTGAATACTGCTTGTTTAACAGGGTTTGTCTGAACATGCTACTTCTGCATGGGTTTCAGTCTGACAAGGTTCTGTGCCTGCATAGCTCTCAGCTGTTGGGCTATCCTCATAATGGCCAGAGGTTTGCCTGTTATGTTTGCTCTGTTCCCCAGACTTGTGTTGTCCTTGGCAAATCAGTAGCATACTCCGGTGACTGCAATCAGTACATGCTAACATCCATTTGTGTTTCAGCATTTATATCCCTCAGAAAAGATATGTTACATCAAACCCTGTAACACCAGCAATTTTCTCAGTGTATAACAGCAATATTTCAAGTATGGCCATGTTTTTGGGCTTCTGTCCCAAATTATGTCAGGCTTTGTACAGATGCCATACAGTAGGAGGTTGATAGTTAGGGTCTACCATTATTTTGTTCTGTCATTCCTGCTGTGGGAAAAGGGTGGACAACATGTGGGACTCTGTACATTTCAGAGGTTGGTGTATGGAGAATGCTCTGCTATGCCCTTGTTACATATTTTATGTGGGGGGAGAGTGACAAGTGTTTTTAAACCTGGCTGTTAGAACATGTGAGACATGTTACTGATGAGGAAGAACACAGTTCTATAGCTGTAAATTTCAAATAATTCTCACCATGGGGGTAGTAGTCATGACAGAACATTTGTTATGTACAGAATCAGTTTAAATTCTTAAATGTGATACTTTATCCCCCAGGGGGGTTAAATGGGTAGTGTAATTGAAGGCAGTGTATGTACATGTAATTAAGTGTAGTGGGTTACAAGGTACTGCTCTGGAAAAAGTCTGTTTCTCAGTTTGATCAAACAATCATAAAAGAGCAATTGTTATGTACAGAATCAATGTATGTTTTTAAATGTGAGACTTTATCCCCTAGGGGTTGAATGAGGAGTGTAATTGGAGGCTGTGTATTTAAATGTACTTAAGTGTTAATTGCTTCTTCTAGTTAAGGCAAGTATTTCTTGTAATGTGTTACTTGTTGAAGGCTTTGGCAGAGACATCAGAGTAAAATAAACTTGTGTGAATTACTGGCTGTTTGTATTTTTGTTTACTATCGGCACTCATTGTAGTCATTTTGGTAAGAGGTCACGGTATATGTCTGGCTATTGTGTATGGCCTATCATGATTTTGTAGCAGTGTACTGTTCACTTATTTGGACTGGGGGGCACAGATGTAAGTGTCATTGGGCCTTTTGTATCCAACTGTGCATGCTACCCCAGTACCCCAGTTATGGGTGGTCTATCAGCAGCATACGTTTGTATGGGCATTTAGAGACACACACACACACACATATATATATATATATATATATATATATATATATATATATATATATATATATATATACACACACACACACACACACACACACACACACACACACACACACACACACACACACACACCAGTATTTATTGGTAATATATCTCTATATTGTTATACATATATATGTATCTCTACACATAGCTATCTACCTCTCTATATATGTAAATATTTTTTCATGTATATATTTGTAGATAACATTCCTCATTGCACAGTGTGTCTTTCCTATTGTAAACTGACTGTACTGCATGATATGTTGTAAAAGACACCCTAACATCTCACAGCTAAGATGGCCTAGTGGTAAATTGCTGTAACTATAGTGTATAGCATCCCTGGTTCAAGACTGAGAATGGCCAGAAGGTGGGCTGCTGGATACATAGTGATTAAGGCAATTTTAAGCAGTTGTTAGTGGGTTTCACCAGGTTTGCACGGCACTAAGTGGCGCTAAAACACGAGTAAACCGATAGGCACTTAAACTGTATAGGCTTCGCTTACTGATGCTTACAAGTGCACAAATATGCTTAACAGAGATAATTACTGACTATCATTCACATTTAAGCAATGTGTAAACCTGCTAAGCATAGCTGAGCCCTGGTAACCCTTGCTCACATTCCAGTCTCATAAAATAGCAGAGTAATGGCATCATGTAATAAGTTTATTTAATTTCCTGTACATAACATTCTTTTATGTTCTCTCATTACAGTAGCAAGGGGTGTGACTATACTGTACAGGACACTTAGATATACATGGGCAGTATCACATGTTTTTTTTTTTTTTTTTTTTTTATACATGGCTAGTATCACATGTTATATGCACTCACTTCCATGTTACACCAGCTACAGTACACTGGAGGATGAATGTGATTCCATACATATTTATTATGAAATTAGTACTTTTGACACTGCTTTTCTATGTAAGATTAGATTGCCTATTGTAGTACTCCAATTATGCACCTTAGCATGCAGAGCTGGGACTCTGATTACTACACTATCTTGTTCTTCGTATTTGAGCTGTATGTTTTTATGTATTCCCTATTGGATATTAATATGATATTGTTATATTAACTGTAGAATACTATGTTTTTTGGCCATGTCATTGAAGACTGTTGTCATGCAGTAATGGCATACATTTCAGTTTCAGGCTGCTATCTTTTAGGACATTCATCCTGATGCATAATATGTTTGCTGTCTACTTTCTGTCTGTCCTCTGTGCAGATGTCAGGTATTGTTAACACCATACAACTATGTAAGTTCCCACATAGTTTTGTGCTGTTGGCCTGAACACTGCTGCTAGCTCCAACAAATGGGACAGCCATCATGTGGGCCTTGGCCCTATTACTTGCCTGTGTGAGGGACATTACAGAGATGGTGAGCTACAGATTCACAGACAGCAGGTGGGAATACTTCACAGGACAGAACATCTGGAGACAGCACAACAACATGGGGGACATATCTCCAGAATTGTGAGCAGATTCTCTGTCAGCATCAGTGCTGTTATACACATGATGGGTTGATAGATTGACAGGGTTTGTGTGGACATGCATTTAGTGAGTGACTTCACATCTGACTGTGATATGTCTCTGACATGCCTCTCCACTGGCATGCTGTCCACAGACTGGCCACTTTTGCCTGTTATGTTTTGTCTGTTCCCCAGGCAGTTATTGTCCTTGGAAAATCAGTCAGAGACTCTGGGAAATGCAGTCAGTAAATACTAATATCCATTGGTATTACTGACTTCATAATTCTCATAAAGGATATGTTACAACAAACCCAATAACATCAGCAGCTGTTTAAATTTCTGACAGCAATATGTCCAATCTACGACTGTGTTTGTGCCTCTGTCCCCAAATGATGTCAGGCTTTGTCCAGATTTCATGCACTATGAGGCTCAGACATATTTAGTATCCTTATTTCTTGCCTTCATTCATCCTACCATACCAGTGATGTAGTAGACACACAGACATGTTACAGGGAAGAGGCCATAGATATCAATCCTGAGCCTGTACATCCTGAGGTGAACTGTATATTTGAGAGGTCTGCGTATGTCTGGCCATTATTGACAGACTGTCAGGATTGTGTACACATGTCACGTGTACATGTTATTTGGGCTGTGTATGGAGGGGGTTAGATGTAAGTGTTATGGCTCCTTTTTTATCTGACTGTGCATGCTGCTCAAATGTCTGCTGGTCTATTGGCTTTATGCCTTTGTAGGGGCAGACAGATGTGTTCTTTACTATGGTCAGGATTCAGACTACACTGAGAATTGGGCCACTACACGTAGGGATAGTGTATGACTGGAAAACTATTATGTATTTATTCATACAGTCCATATACTCTACTGTTCACCTGACCAACTGGAATGTGACCGTGACTGTGGTGGAATTTGTTGTGGGTATGCGCTTTCACACTGGTGTCTGATTTTTGGTGCTGTAACATCCCTGTAGTGCCTAACATCCCAAAGGGGGATGACAACACATTCTTTGACATTGAGCTTAAGGCCATGGCTTGACACCAGTCATTGGTCTCAGTGAGGCCGTTCTGTAGGATGTCATCATCACCTGGGTAATTAATAGCTCCCATAATGCAATCATCTGCAAACATTGTCAGCCAGAGTCCCTTCATGTTGGCATGGACTTCAGAGAAGGTGATATCAAACAGGAAAGGAAGCAGGACCAAACCCTGTGGAACTCCACTCGTGACTGGTCAGCAGTCTGATTTGGAGTCAGCTACTTTCATACTGTGGGTTCTATCTGAGAGACAGTTTATAACCCACCTACTGCTATAGGGGTTGATGCATAGCGTAGTGAGTTTATCCATGATTCCTGAGTGGGGAATGTTATTGAAGGGCTTGGGCAGATTGAGGTAGGCTGTATGAACCACCTTGCTTTCATCCACAGCTCTGGTGACTGACTCAAAGAAGTCGACCAGGCTGATTGAAAAGGCATGATCTACCCTTCACAAAAGCAAACTGTGTGGGATCCTGAGTCTGGAGATTCCTATATCCCTATTTCTTAGGTCCATGAGGATGCGTTCCATAGCTTTATATGACAGCCTTGTCAGGCTAATGGGGCAATACTTCCCAGGGTCTGCAGCCACTCCTCCTTTGTGGAGAGGGATAACTGTAGCAGTGCACCAGTCAGGAGGGACAATGCCTTAGGTGAGGCTGTGATTGGACAGGACACATCGGTGAGGTGCCAGTTCACTCCATAGTTCATGCAGAAGACAGCCAGGGATATTGTCATGTCCAACAGAAGCTGTATTCTTGGTCTTGGACAGTGGTGTTTTAACCCAGGCAGCAGTACTACTGGGTGCCTGGCAGTGTACTAGTATTGTGATCGGTCCTTTGGGAGTGGGGAGAGGAGTAAAGTTGCCATGGAATCTGTGTGCCAGTATATTAGCAATATCTGTTGGCTCAGTATGGGAGGTACCATTTTGCAGTAGTTCAGTGCACATGTTGGTATTGCTGTGGAAATGCTTTACATAACTATAGGAGGCCTTGTGGTTATCTTTACTGTGTGCTGCAATTCTGTTTTCATAGCTAGCTTTAGAGTATTTGATGAGGAATCTCATCTTTTTGTTGAGGCTGATAAGGGTTTTTTTCCAGTCTCGGAACTTCACCTTATTCCATATCAGTTTCCTCCTTCTGTTGTAGAGTTTTGTTGGCCAGGGGACCACCAGATTCACTTCCATTTTCTGGAGGGGAGCATCTTGCTTCAACTGGGTATGGTGGAATCCGTGCATTTTTGTACGTGTTCATACTGAATTGGTGTATGATTTGGGGATCATGCAACTAGTCTCCATTTGCATGGCTGCCGTGAAGTTAGCCACTTTTGGTTTTTGGAGGGCAAAGTTAGCTTTGGAAAGGTTTTTGTGGTAGTTACCTTTGCAGGGGGGTAGGAGATATGTGGATTTCTAAAGTGATGACATTGTGGTCAGATCTAACCATGACAGAGTTGACTATTGGTGTACAGCAACAGTCACCCATGTCAGTGCTGACTAGGTCAATGATGTTGTTACCTCTAGTGGGTGTAGAAACAAGCTGGTCCAGGTCATTGGAATGAATGCATTCCAGGAAACATTGGGCAAGTACATTGATACGAGTAGCTTTCACATTTAATGGAGGGGTAGTTGAGATCAACCAGTATGAGACTGTTAGGTTGGACAGTAATATTCTCCAGGGTGCTTAGGAATGTGCAGTTTGACTCTTTGACTCTTGGAACATCACTGGGGACCTATGGCAGGCTATGACTTGAATTGCTTACTTGCCCTATGTTAGCTACACCTGCAGTATGTGTTATGCATTATGTTGAGCTACCAGTCTGGACGTCTGCACATCCTTTACGAATAAGGAGTGCTTCGAGTGAGTGCATTTTGAGATTTAGACTTCTAGTGTTGAGCAGCATGACCCTCAGATTGCATTTGTTTGTAGCTGTTCATAGGTTCATAGGTAGGTACTAGGCTATCGGCCCAAGGGCCCATACAAGCCTAGCCAAAAAATGTACCCTGGCTTTCGCCACCCAAAAAAATAATTTTCCTGTGCCCCTGTCGAGCAGAGCCACAGAAGTGATACCCGGGGTGAATTTCCCATTTCCCATCCAATCATCAAGATTTTTCTTGAAGAGTGCTAATGAGGATCTCTGTTTGACATAGATATGTAGTCTGTTCCAGAGTATGGGAAGTCTCTGAGACAGGAATCTATTCCTCCAGCATGTTCTGTTTATTGTGGTCCCTAGAGCGTATAGCTCGGAGAGATTGGGATTTCTTTAAGTGGAGCATGTCCAACAGCTCTGGGTTTGACATAGCTTTGTATGTTAGGCAAAGATTGCCCCTGAGTAGGCAATATGCGATGGAGTAAAGCTATAGTTTTTTGAGACGGTCTGCATAGGGCATCTGTTTGGGGCCAGTAATCCTCTTTGTGAGGTATTTCTGTGGTCTTTCCAGTTGTTGTAAATGTCTTCTGAGGTACATACCAAAAGGGGCATTGTACTTTATAATGGGTCTAATGAGTGATGAGTAGAGGGGAACAATGACCTCTTTTTTTCTGGATGAGAATCCTTTTGTGATGAGATGAGCCATGTAGAAGGATTTCCTGACCACTGTGGCAATGTGATTATTAGAGGAGAGACTACTTTCCACCTGTGTCCCAAGGTCTCTTATCAAATTTTCAGCATTAAGTAGACTACCAGCTATGTGGTAGTTCATGGGTACAGAGTTTTTACCAAAGGGGATGACAATACACTTTTTGGCATTGAGCTTCAGGCCATGGCTTTGACACCAGGTATCTGTCTCAGTGAGGCCCTTTTGTAGTTTGTCCACATCATTAGGAGTTTTGATTATGGCTCCTAGTTTGCAGTCATCTGCAAACTTTGTTAGCCTAAGACCTTCCGTGTTGGCCTGCACCTCAGAGAAGTAGATACCAAACAGGAGAGGATCCAGGACTGAACCCTGTGGTACTCTACTTGTCACTGGTCTGACGTTGGATTTGGAATCTGCTACTTTCACAGTGTGGGTTCTGTCCATAAGCCAGCTGGCAACCCATCTTGTGACATAGGGATTTATACCTAGTTTAGTGAGCTTATCTATAATTTCAGAGTGGGGGATGGTGTTGAAAGCCTTGGCGAGATCTAGATAAGCTGTGTGAACCATTTTACCCTCATCTATGGCTTTGGTGACTGCTTCAAAGAAGTCAATCAGGTTTAGGAGACATGATCTGCCTTTTACAAATCCAAACTGGGTAGGGTCCAGAGTTTGGAGATTACCAATGTCTTTGTTTATGAGTTCCACAATGATACGTTCCATGGCCTTGAGGACCAGGCTCATCAGGCTAATGGGGCGGTAGTTCCCGGGGTCCATCATGGCTCCCCCTTTGTGGAGTGGGATAACCTTTGTGGTGTGCCATTCAGTGGGTACAAAGCCTGAGGTGAGGCTATGATTGAACATGGTACTTAGGTAGGGTGCCAGTTCAATCTGTAGTTTGTGTAGAACACAGCATGGGATATTGTCAGGTCCCATGGATGCTGTGTTCTTGGCTTTGGATAGTGTGTTTTTTACCTGTGCTGCCATGATTATAGGAACTTTGCATTCTTCCGGTATAGAGATGGGCCCTCTAGGGGGTGAGAGGGGGTTAATGTTAGCACTAAACCTATCTGCTAGGATGTTGGCAATATCAGTTGCTTCTGTATATTTAGTGCCATTGTGCTGTAACTCAGAGCAGATCTGAGTGTTTCCATTTAGATTCTTGACATAGCTATAGAATGCTTTGTGGTTGTCTTTAGAGTCAGTGGCAATTTTGTTTTCATAACTAGCTTTGGAGGATTTTAAGAGGGATCTCAGCTTCTTACTGAGGTTGACCAGGGAGCTCCTACAGTCATGGGATTTTACTCTTTTTTGCCACAGTTTCTTTCTTCTGTTGTAGAGTTTGTTTATGGCAGAGGACCACCAGATTGGCTTCCCTTTGTTGGAGGATAACATCTTGGTTCCATTAGGGATAGCATGATCTATGCACTTGTGTAAGTGCTTATAAAGTGCGTTTGTGTAGGATTTGGCAGTCATACCTCTATTTTCCATCTGCATGGGTGTCATGAAGTTTGCCACTTCTGTCTTAAGAAGTGTGAAGTTGGCTTTGGAGAAGTTTTTTATGATGGTTTCCCTAATTGTGGGTGGGATGTGGATGTCTAGGCTGATTAGCTTGTGGTCGGATCCGACCAATGAGGAATTGACCTCTGGTGTGGAACACTGGTTTCCCATGTTGGTAATGACCAGGTCTAGGATATTGCTGCCCCTGGTGGGGGTGTGAATAAGTTGATCCAAGGCATTGGAATTTATGAATTCTTGAAAATGTTGAGCAAAAGAGTTGGTACATGAGTAGTTTTCCCAGTTAATGATGGAGTAGTTGAAATCACCCATTATTAGGGTGTTGGGCTGTACCTAATACTTTCCAGTGTATCAAGAAATGAGGAGTGTGAATCCTGGGGCATGGTGGGGGTCTGTAGCAGGCTACAATTTGGATTGCGGTCTTGCCCAGAGTTAGTTGCACTTCGATAATCTTGGATGCATTATGCTGTGCAAGTAGCCTGGAGGTGTGGATATCCTTAATTAATATGGACACACCTCCGCCTTTAGTGCTTCTTTCTAGGTTAGTTGGTCGAAAGGTGTGGTATGAATTGAAGCCTCGTAATGCAGGGGTGCTCTCTGGAGCTTTGAAGCAGGTCTCTGTCACTACACAGATGTCAGTGTTCTCCATTTTAAGGAGTGCCTCGAGTGAGTGCATTTTGAGGTTTAGACTTCTAGCATTGAGTAGCATTACCCTCAGACTTTATTTATTTTATTATTTATTTATTTTATTTTTTTATTTTACATTTGTTGACCGGGCTAGTCCAGCTGGATACATATCCCTTTTCAGTAGAGGCCCGGGGAGAAAAGCTCCAGCATAATGGCAAATACATGATGAGAACATGTTACATTTACAATATAAGAATAGGAATAACATAGATTTTATATAAGCACAAGTAGCAAAGCAACAGGTTAAACATACTAGTTGTATAGGATAAACACAGTGGAAATAATGGTCTAGGTAACTAATTATCAGGGCCCATTATGAGTACAGGAGATTTGATAAGTTAGTCAGGTTCTGTGCATGGGCATAGCCATTGTAGCTTAAGATGGTTTTTGAGGTTATTTTTGAACTGTTTATGTGAGGTCATGAGTCTAAGGGTGTTTGGCAGGGAGTTCCAAGGCTTTCCAATGGAGTTGGCATACAGGGCGTCACCCCCCGAGTTCTTAGATTTAACTGTTAAGATCTGGACGTTATTAGCTGATCGAAGGGAGTTTAGGTTGGAGTAGGGGGTCAAAATACTACACAGTGAGGGAGTTCTGTCTGGATGGTGGATTATTTTAAAGGCTTCTGTGAGTTGGTTAAGTTTGAGAAGATTGGGCAGTTCCAACCAACCGAGTTTCCTAAGGTTAAGGCAGTGGTGGGTGCGATATGGGGTAC
>NC_056749.1:807045466-807120466 GCF_019279795.1 Protopterus annectens | reverse complement strand
ATGACACATGTGGGGGTAAACACCTTGGACGGGGAGGGGTGGTTGGTAATTGGATGCCCACGAGCCCCAAAATGGATACAGTGGGACTGTGGTCCCCACTCATGGGCAGTCACCACTGCACCTTCACGGCCCTGAAGGTGGTTTTGCTGATGGCTAAGCAGGAGGGGCAGACTGACCCTCTAGATGCACCATGCGGTCCTCAAGCTGGTGTAACAGATCTCTGAATGCCTTGCGGAGCTCGCTAAGCACCAGATCCCAGACCTGGCTTCAGGTGACAGTATCATGTTCGTGGCCATGCCCAGGGGGGACAAGCCCCATTCCGTGAGGTGGTTCCACCCAAAGGTGGTGCAGGACCAGTGGATGAGGAGGTCCTGGGGTGAGACAAGCTGGGGTCTGGTGCCACAGCCAGATGAGGTGGGAGAGGTGGATCTGCTGGGATCAGCCTTCCTAGACATGCTATGGTGTTGCAGTTGTAGAACATATGTTGGTGAGTCATGCAAAACACATTCCAGGATTTGCTATAACAGCATGCATGAGTATTCCCATTAACCCAAAACAACAGCTTTGGAACAGTTGCATAGCAAACAGAACCACAGTGGGCATTATAACAGCATGCAGATTACACTGATAGCAACAGGCCACTAATGATAGTATTTGAACGGGGAACATTGATAGTAAAACATTGCAATATTTGCAGAGCAATAGGACACCTGTCCCAACAATAAGTTTGGTGGAAAACATACCCATTGATTTATGTGTATAAACTGTTGGTGCAGATAAGGTGCGGAAGAGAGAGAGATGTCAATTAACAACTGTATATGCTTGACGAGCTCACAACTTTAATGATCATTGCTCTAATCATTACCCTACAGGTATTACCTCACTTTACATTGACTTATGGCCATGGGTTGAGCAGAGTTTGTACATAGTGTATAAATACAGGCTTCTAACATGTCACTTATACCTTTCCTTACCTGGGAGACCTGTGGAAGAAATATCTGTTAACACTACCTGACTGTTTCTACACATATTCACGGTTACATAGGTGCAGTCATAAGTGTGAGTGTGTGTGTGTGTGTGTGTGTGTGTGTGTGTGTGTGTGTGTGTGTGTGTGTGTGTGTGTGCTAGTGCCATAATCCACCCTGATTTCTACCAGTCACTCTGGGTGTTAGCTGCTGTGACCACTAGCTTTGACAGTGTGACCACTGAGGGACATTTCTTGGAGGGGACAACTTGGTGTACATACTTCTCTGCTGTCATATGCAGCCTTGGGGTTGGGCAGTGGGTGTTGTCCACAGTGTATAATTATAGGCTTCTTACAACTCATTTATACCTTTTCTTACCTTGCAGACCTGTGGAGGGAATTTGTTTAGGTTCATACTAGGCTATCTGCCCGAGGGCATTTATAGCCTAATATGGTTGTTACTTCACAGCCTTACGCAGTTGGAGAAAACTATGCCCATTATTATTTAGCTGCCTGTCAAGCAGCAGTGACACTGGTAACCCCTGGGGGGTGTCCTGCGATCTCCCATCCATTGGTCAAGATTCCTCTTGAAACAGGGCTGACAAGGTGCTCCAACCCTACATAAACCGGGATTTTGCATGATCTAGGAGTCTTTGGATGAATCTATCCCTCCAGCCTGCACGTCCCATTAACCGTTGTTGAGTTTAGTTTAAGTCAATGTGCGCCCCTTTTTCTAGATGAGGGATCTGATTGATTTTCATTGAGATGGGGTGATACATGGTCTATGTCAGGCACAGGTCACCTCTGAGCAAGCGGTACCTGAGCTGAAATAAACGGAGTTCTTTCAGTCGGGCAGCATAAGACAGATTTCCTTCCCCTTTTTCCTTTTGATTTCCTTTGAGACCCTTTATCCTCCTTTTGCTGCAAGTTGTCAGTCAGATACATTCCAAATGGTACATTCTACCGATCATTGCATATGATGAGTATGGACCTCTATCGAGACTCTGATGAGTGATGATCTAGATGTGATCATGAGCTGATAAAGATTCTTCCCAACTTCTTTAGCAATATGAGTGCTCTAATAGCTGTTACCGTCTGAACCTGTTTAGTCCAGCCCAATAACTGAGGTCCTGGTCACTTCTTCTGTGTTATGGTAGCTAGGGGTATACGGTTTTTTCAAGAAGAAGGATTATGCCCGAATCTTATGATTTAACTTGAGGCTATGGCTCCAGCACCAGTTATCCATTTCTGTGAGACCCCATTTCTGGCGCAGTTTTCTGATGTGTTTTCAACTCATTTGTGGATTTCGAAAACTCACGTAACTGTGTTGCGGTAACCCCCACTGTCTGTGTTGCTTGTACTGAGAAAGCTTGTTTGCTTCAGTGTCAAGAAAGTAGATGCCAAACATACTTGGGACAGGACTGAGCCCTGACAGACACCACTTGTGACAGGCTTCTGTGTCTGACTGCCACTGTGCAACTCTGGCCCCAGGGGTGACTTGGCTCGTGCAGTTTGCAACTGTGATTGTGTATTTTCAGCTAGAGAAGTTGGGAGTTTTTTCAAATGTACCCGTTAGGGGTATTGTAGGGAAAGCCTTAGTAGGGTCTATCGTCTGTGTATTGGTACGCTGTCCCTCGTCAATGTCCTAAAAGTCTAAAATGAACTGCCTTTCCTCAAATAAAACACATGTGTTGCAGCGACAAAAGTCACTGGGTTGGATCCAAAGGTCTGCAAATTCCCTATGTCCAAACTTTGAGATCCATTATGATCCTTTCCATGGCTTTGCAGATCATGCTTGTCCAGCTAATCCTTGGGTAATTTCTGGGAGGGTGGAGGCACGCACTTTATTGGTTCCTAACCACCCGTATCGAGTGACTCTAAGGAGTAAACATCCGTAGGACTAACTAAGATTAAACCCAGCTGTCCTTCATGGAGGACACGAATTCCACCTGGAAGTTCTTGGTCCACACTCTTGGGAGACCACATCAGGTCCCATGGATGCTGTGTTCTTTACCTTGGAGAGAGCAGTTCTATATTAGGCTGAGGCGGCGTTTGGGGGGAGAAGGGGGGAGGTATATATATCTCTCCTTTATACGGGGAGTTAGTGGGTATAGGAGGGATGAATCTGTTTGAACTCATTGTTTCAGATGTCTGCTGGATCAGTAATCTTCACATCATTTTGTCTTCTTATCTGAGCATATCTTCACCTCAGCTCCCTATTTTTCTGAGCATATTAAAGAGCTCCTTATGGTGAGAGCTCTTTACTTTTTTCTTTATAGTTGGTAATCTACTTTGGATGATTTTGGCTTTTCTCTTAGCTGAGCTTTTATATTTTACTTTGATTGTTATTGTTTTAGCTTTTTTGCTCTATTTGAAGCTAGCCTTCTTTACAGTTTAGTCTTTTTGTTTATTCTCTTGTAGTTGCAGACTGAATGGCTTACTTTGGTACAAGCATGTCTTTGTTTTTGCATGAGTTGCAGTGTCTTGGTAGCCCCAAGTCTTGGTTTCCAGACTGTGTTAACATTACCTGACTGTTTCTACACATATTCTTGGGTGAGATTATGCATACAGCTTAATAGCACTCACAGGATTCAAACCATGTGGTTTGTGCAGAAATAGAACACAAGGTTGTGTTTCATCACAATGAAATACTGAGGGACTGACTGTTTTCAGTATAATAGTGTGTTGTTTGGACAATCTTCCCTTACAATTCAGATATTCATGCATGGCAGATGCTTGTTATAATCTGTAGTCAGACCTTGACATATTGGAGTATGGAAAACAATGGTTAACACAGCATTATTATTCAGGGACCAGCTTCTAGTGCATGGAACATTTCTTATAGCTAACCTGTTAATGTCAACATTACACATCTACATTCAAACTACCATATACCAAAGTACACAAAACAGTCTGGTGTTTAGAGTTTCATTGACAGGTACTGCTACACTTTTACTGATATATATCCTGTACATCAGTATTACTCTGATAATGTCTTGTTTATTCAGTACCAACAGTACATATTACTAACTACTGACAGGTGACATTCTACTGCATTCTATTTATTTGCCCTGACTACTAGATTAATACTCACCAACCTCTCAATGCAGCCTTAGCAGCCTGCTGGCATGGGCTTCTAAGTTGGCAGCCCTCTCTTCTACAGCTGTACAGGAGATAGAGAAACATTTATGCATACCTTTCCATCTCATACTTAGGCTGGACTCTGATATATGAGAATTGATAGTGGTAGTTCCACATTGTTGGGACATTCCACGCCTGAGCATCTTGGACCCACTGCTCTAAGAGGTCCCTCTTCCTTCACTTCAAGTCAGCATAGTGATGCTGGACCTGCTCACCAGTTCCAGGGATGCCAGTTGCACTGATGAGGTCATGAGCGAGACTGTCCCAAGCCTCTCCTTTATATTGGGAACCCTGGTACTGGTCCTGCAGCAGTCACCCTTCATTTTTTTTTACAAGGAGTCCAACTATGACCTTGGACTCCTGAATGCCCCAACGCTGCGCCCAAAAGCACACACCTTCTCCAACACCAGACATAGTGCCTGCAGTTATCACCTACAACTGGTTATGGCTGCATTCCCACCTGTGGGTTTTAATAAGGGCTGGATTCCTGCCCATTGCTATTATTGATCTATTTTGAATATGCTGAGCTGATCTAAGCGACGGGCAAACAGACTTAGCTGTGATACGCATTGCTTACAGAGGTAGATACTAAACACTGTTTACCAGTGTGCGAATCCACTTAGCTACGCTAATTATTGGTAAACATAACAGTGTAGGCGCTGTTTTATTCCAGTAAGCATAGCTGAACATGATTAAGCAGTGTTCAGCTTTCATTTTATAGACTATCAGGAGTGTGGGATCAATTGCTTCTTAATGCCATCTTATGATATGCATGTTTCCCTTCCATGACATCCCCTTATGTGCTTTCATTACATTACATTCTTTTGTGGCTATACTGTATGGGACACGTGTTTATATGTGGGTTTCAAAATCGTACAACACTGACACGTCACATATAGACCTGCTACGCTATCCTGTTCAACAAATATACATTATTCACTACCTATTTATAAAATGACATATTTTAGTACTGTTTCATATATGAAAATGCATGGACTGCATTGAGGCTTGAAGTGTGAATGTTTGCATGTTAAGTGAAAGCTGTAACCACTACCCTATTCCACATTGCCTACTTTGGCTGTATATTTCTATTTAGCTCCTTTAGATGATTACACTCTGCTATGCATCGCAACGTGACATGTACACCCTCTCAGCTATGCTTAAACTTTATTGGGAACAGAAAAAAAGTTGATATGGTGTTCTATTTTTATTTTTATTTTGCACATTGCTTTCTGCTTCTTAGGGTAGGACATCTGGACAAAGCGTGACCTGATGGGGGGACAAATAGAGACAGACTTTAGATATTGCTCTTGCCAACTTAGAAAGTTGATAGGATAACAGGGGCTTTGCATTTGCATGAATATTCTGAAGGGTATAATGTCTGAGACTCAACTGTCTCTCATTATTTTCCGACTTTGGACTTTACTGATTTTACACTAATTTGTCAGAGAACCATGTATTTATGGATAGTGGACTGCAAATATGAGGCTAACATTTGGCATTCTGCGAAAATCTGTATGGCTGAGAGGTATGTGTGTGCATTTGCACACATTTCCTGCTTCTGCAGGATGCAGCAGTGACATACTGCACTTTAACAATACAGGGGGTCAGTCACATAAGCTGTGACATACCCCCTGTATATGTTTCCTCTTGCCATTTTTATTTCAGTGTCAGTGGACACTAAAATAATCTATTTTACATTTTAGTGTCCACTGACACTGAGATACTGCCATAATATTAGAGATAAGCTCTAATATTATGCCGGTATGGCTTAAAAAGTGTCACATGGCACTTTGTGAGTGCAGGGGGCGTGTTAAGTGTCCGTGCACTGCTTGGACATGCCCTCTGCACTCATTTTTGTTTCGTGGTCATCTAGTGTAGACAGCAGCATGCTCTCATGAATATGCAGGGTGCGCTGCTGTCCTAGACGGCCACAGAACTCTCCGTGCAAGAATAACACTATTCTTGCATGGAGCTTGATTAATCCTGGTGGGTGTTTTTAGTCTATTTGGAGGGACTGGTATTGTTTGATTAATCAGTAGTATTACAGTTCCTTTTCTCATGTTTTTTGAAAACTATTCCTTAAGATCGAGAACATCAGCTCTTCTTAAAGTCCAAGGTGAGCAGTGAGATCAGTCGATCTGGGCTGCTAATCGCTTGCACTTACCCTGCTCATGTTCTTTCACTGATTGTCATCATTATCCTAACAGGGCATGTCAAAACCCTGTTTCCAATAAAGTGTAAAATCAGAAAATTAATATTCTTTTCTCCTTATTTATCCCCCAAACGTAGCAGCTTTTGTGGGGCACCCATACAGTCAAGGATGATTGGAGGGGGCCCCTGCAACTATGGGTACTGCAGGTGCTTAAAGCTGGGTATGATTATAGCTTTAGAGGAAATGGCCACTAGCTGAATTTAACTAAGTCAAGGGCACTATGTCTGTGATAAAACATGTAATGAAATTGTGAAAGCAGTTACTTGATAAAACACTGTTACCAAAACCAGAGATGTCTTTGAATTTTAAAAGATATATAAATAAGAGTTATTATTAACCACCTGGTTTATTAAGTGCACTTTATCACTGTACTAGCTTTTGTTGGTTTGACAAAAATGTAACAAAGTATCAAAATAAGAAAACCTGCTGCTGTTGGGGTCTCTGATGTACCAGGGGACTCCAAGTGATTGCAGGGCTGGTGCTTAAACCGGCTCTATATATATATATATATATATATATATATATATATATATATATATATTTATGTATGTATATGGATCTTGTACTATTGCACAAAATTCAACCTAACCGAAACCAATACGGCTGAACACACTTTAGCAAAAGTGCTTTTCACTGAAAAAGCACTTTCGCTAAACTGTGCAAAAAAATATATAACAAAATTAAAAAAAAAAAAACATATTACTCACCTTTACACAGGGGGGCAATCCCCCTGCACCCCCCTACTTTTATATTCTCACACCAAGATCGCACTATAGTGGGGAAATATTCCCTTATCCCCGCTGTACTACAATCTCAGCAACAGCCATTCCCCCACATTTTTCTTTTTTTAGCACACTTTCACAAAAGTGCTTTTTCGGTGAAAAGCACCTTTGCAAATGTGTGCTCGGCTGTTTCACTTTCGGTGAAACGGCCATTCAATGAACAGTACAGATCCCATATATAGATATATATATATATATATATATATATATATATATATATATAGAGAGAGAGAGAGAGAGAGAGAGAGCTATGATAATAAAGATTTCTTCTTTGGTGTCTCTTAGCAGAGTTGGCAGCGAAATAATAAGAAATTTGGAAATGATCCCTCATTTTTGAGCTCTTAAATCTAATCACTACTGTTTATGAAAATTAAATCAGTATTATAAAAGCAATAATTAATTATACTATAAAGGCAATCATTAATCATACTTCTAATAACTTGAAATTTTGGCCTGCATTTTTGTCTTTGTTATTGGAGGAATTCATGGATCATACTCTGTGAGGACAATTATCTTTTTTCTTAAATAATAAGTTTGTTCAAAATTTGGAATTTATATTTGTGATACAACACAAATCCCTGTGATTAAATTCTCCCAGTCTCATAAGCATATTTTGTAAAGTGATGAAAAGAATCATCATGGAGCATTATTATGTAGGCATAGGAAACCTCCCTCTGCATGACCTAACCTAGAATGGATTTGTCAGTGGCAGAAATGGTATACCTAATATGTTAAATTTCTACAAGAATGTGGCTTTCTCCCTTGAAGAAGGTCTATCTGTCATATTGCTTACCTCTGTCTTGATAACAGCATTCAACACTATACCTCAAGACAAGTTCATACATAAACTTCAGGGATCTGAAGTTAAATTAAGCTGTTTTTACTTGAGTGCACAACTGGCCAAATGACCTTACAGAAGTAACAAAAAAAGAAAAAAATCCTATGCTCACCATCCCCTTTCAGCAGTTAAGTCTTTGAAAGTTTAGTCCTGAGGTCACACCTTTGTGCATCCTTTTCTTAGATGTCAAGACTGATTTCGGTATCTGGCTTCTAAAATATGCAGATGATTAGCAGTCTGCGCATAACTCAGTGACAGCATCTCCCTTCAAATGGCAGTTAAGTTTGCACACAAGTGGTGCTATAAAATTACTTTGCCTTCGGTGCCAACAAATTCAGCATTCTGGCACTTGATAAAATCTCCTCATCAGCTTTATGTACTATTGATGGTATCAACTAAAAGTTGAGAAAATAGTGAAAGAAACTGGGGCCCTTGTAGATAGTCACCTTTCATTTTCTGCTCAGATGGCTAGTACCGTCTGCAAAGCATGTGGTGTTGCTCACCAGGTGCTCTGTAGATTTAGCAGCCATGGTAGGGAGACGATTCTCCTCTTATGTATGGCTCTTATCTGACCGATTATGAAATATTACACTATTTTCAGTAACCTACTCAAGTACAATCTGGTACAGACGAAGAAGGCGTAACAATTCATCACAAGTGGAATTAAAAGACTTCAAGGTTTTCATACAGATAACAAGTATCTCACCTCTTCGTCTTGTCTGTATGTTATCCCTTTCTTAGAAGATCCCTATACCTGATATACAGAGCACTACAGGACCTCTTACAATTTGAAATCATGTTTTTTTAGAATACCTCCTGATAACTTCAAAACAAGAGGAAATATTTCCTCATTAAAACAATATCAGCCATACCAAGGAATGTAACAACTTCATATTTTAAAGACTACCACACTTATGGGATAAAGTGTCCATCAACGAAATACAACCCATCAGTCTATGCTATCAGGAATGAATTGGAAGTCTGCATTAGCACTAGTATGTTTCATAATGAGATCCAGTGTGTTTGACTCCTCAATGGCCAATAAGTTCAAAGGCTTGCTCACTAAAAATATATACTGTGCTAGCATATGCAGGGCCAGCCCCTAACTCCCCATACCTATGAAATTATAAGTAGAATTTTTTTTGCTAGTAATTTTTTTATTAGAATAATTTTCAAACCAAAGACGAACAATAGAACTGTTCAGTATAAGTAGAATTTTCTTGAAAGTGGATTTACAGTTGATATAAAAAGTGTACACACCCCTGTTAAAATGCTAGGTTTTTGTGATATAAAAAATGAGACCACAGTAAATAATTTAAAGACTTTTCCCACCTTTAATGTGACCTATAACCTGTACAATTCAGTTAAAAAACAAAACAAATCTGTTAGGAAAAAATATATAAAAAATAAAAAAACATACAATAAGCTGGTTACATAAGTGTGCACACCCTTAAACTAATACTTTGTTGAAGCACCTTTTGATTTAATAACAGCATTCACTCTTCTTGGGTCCGTACCTGCCATCAATTAAAGAGACTCTGATTAACCCCAGATAAAGTTCAGCTGTCCTAGTAGGATTTTCCTGACATTTACTCAGTTGCCTGCTACAGCAAAAGCCATAGTTCACAGAGCCTTTACAAAGTATCAAAGGGATCTCTTTATTGAAATGTATTAGTCAGGAGAATGGTACAAAACAATTTCCACAGCATTGGATATACCAGGAAAAACAGTGAAGACAGTCATCAAAAAGTGGAGAAAATATGGGACAACAGTGAAGTTGCAAAGAACTGGACATCCCTCCAAAATTGATGAAAAGTCAAGACAAAAACTGGTCAGGGAGGCTGCCAAGAGAACTACAGCAACACTGAAGGAGCTGCAGGAATTTCTGACTGTGTACTACAAGTGACAACAATATCTCATATTCTCCATATGTCTGGGCTATGGGGTGGGGTTGCAAGATGGAAGCCTTTTCTTACACAGTAAAACATCCAGGCCTGACTAAAATTTGCCAAACAATACATCACGTCTCCCAAAAGCAAGTGGGAAAATATGTTATGGTCTGATAAGACCAAGCTTGAACTTTTTGGCCACAATTCCAAAATGTACTTTTGTCACAAAAGCAACACTTCACATCACCAAAAGAACACCGTCCCCATGGTGAACTGTGGTGGTGGCAGTATCATGCTTTGGGGTTGCTTTTCTTCATCTGGAACTGGGGCTTTAGTCAAGGTGGAGGGAATTATGAACAGTTCCAAATAGCAGTCCCTTTTGGCTCAAAGCCTTCAGCTGTCTGCTAGAAAGCTGAAGATGAAGAGGAATTACACCTTTCAACATGACAATGACCCCAAGTATACATCCAAATCAACAAAAAAAATGGCTTCACTAGAAGAAAATTAAAGTTTTGGAATGGCCCAGCCTAAGCCCAGACCTAAATCCAATGGAAAATCTGTGGGGTGACCTGAAGAGGGCTATGCAATAGAGATGCCCTCACAATCTGACATATGTGGAGTGCTTTTGCAAGGAAGAGTGGGCAAATATTGCTATGTCAAGATGTCCCATGTTGATAGACTCCTACCCAAGAAGACTGAATGCTGTATTTAAATCAAAATGTGCTTCAACAAAGTATTAGTTTAAGGTTGTGCACACTTATGTGACCAGCTTATTGTACATTTTTTTATTTTTTTATATTTTTCCTCTAACAGATTTGTTTTTCAATTGAATTGTACAGGTTATAGGTCACATTAAAGGCGGGGAAAGTTTTGAAATTATTTATTGTGGTGTCATTTTTTTATATCACACAAACCTGCCATTTTAACAGGGGTGTGTACACTTTTATATCCACTGTACATGAGAGCATCAGCCATGTCATACTCACCTGAAATTAACAGTAGATTTTTGAAGCTAATCTACAGTAATGATACTCACTCTCTCTCTCTGTCTCTCTCTCTCTCTCTCTATATATATATATATATATATATATATATATAGAGAGAGAGAGAGGTATATGCATGTGTGCATGCGAGTGTGTGTGTGTGTGTGTGTGTGTGTGTGTGTGTGTGTGTGTGTGTGTAAGTGCATGATTGTGTATTTGTGTGTGTGTGTGTGTGTGTGTGTGTGTGTGTGTGTGTGTGTGTGTGTGTGTGTGTGTGTGTGTGAGCGCATGCCATATTTTTACAAATAGTGAGATGTACTGCACACTAATCTATAGTTGTAATAAGGCATATGTCCAGTAAAGTGATGCATGCCATGGGCGCATATAAGATTTTGTAGATGCAGTATAGAGTTAGTAAAGTGACTTTAATGACTGTAATGCCTTAATATTTTCCCACTGTGATATACAGTTTAGAAATATTTTACAATGGGAAAGTTGTGGAGAAGTGAATAGATAACTACCTACAATTAAGAAGGGCAGAGTTAGGTCAGACATACAGAAGCACGTTTTTATTGTAAGGGTGATAAAAAGAATGACCTACCGGATTGCTAGAGGAAGACTAACCTATATGTCACATTTAATGGGAGAAAGAGAGCTGGAGTGTTGCAGTTGGGAGCTGCTAGCAGCCATTTGTAACAACCAGACATGTAGAACAGGCTAGCAGACACCTTGTGCAGACAACCAGACATGTAGAGCAGGCTACCAGACACCTTGTGCAGACAGCCAGACATGCTGAGCAGGCTACCAGACACCTTCTGCAGACAACCAGATGTGCAGAGCAGGGTACTAGACACATTCTGCAGGTAACCAGGCATGCAGAGCAGGCTGCCAGACACCTTCTGCACTTACATGCATGTTATGGAAGTATGTAATAGTTTCTGGTGGTAGTTAGAGCATATAAACTATTCAGGTAGATAACACTTAGGAAATTTTATGTGGTGACTTCTCAAAAACTTCTAACTTGCAGAAAGTCAGCAATATGCCACATGGGATGTTTCCAAATCTGATTTCAACATTTGGCATAGTTATTTCAGAAGGCATTGAGCTATTTCATTTGGAGTTAGCTGAACAAATGCAATTTTCTGATACATAAGCATCAATACCTTAGTTGAAAATAAAATAGAAACAAATGAAAGAAATCTGGTATTACCTTATTTGAAGACAAACTGCTGACAAACCTCGGGAAGGAATGTAAATAACACTTATCATGTCAGGGGTTAGCACATGTAATATCTAGATGAATGCTACACGTGACTGTTATCATGATAAGGGTTGACACATCTAATATCTAGATGAATACTACACGTGACTGTCATCATGCAGGGGTTAACACATCTAATATGTAGATGAATGCTACATGTGACTGTTATCATGGTAGGGGTTAGCACATGTAATATGTAGATGACTGCTACATGTATACATTGTTTTGTATCTATACATGGATTCTGTTGTAAGGTATGCTGAGACACAAAGACAATATTTTTAAACAGCAAAGATTGCCTAGATCACCCTTTGTCAAAGCTATGATTCAGCAAGCCCAAAGGCATTCAGCAAAAACAATACAACACTATACGTACTGTCACTCTCACTGGAACCCCAAACACTAAGCCCCTGAGACAAACAAACACACTTCCCAGGACTCTTGTCATAGAGGATTCCATTATAAGATATACTGATGCCTCTCTAACCAGGCTGAATAAGGAGAGGATAACTGTTAGTTGCTTACTTGAAGTCAGAATCCAGCAAATCACACATGCACTCAGTCATTACCCCACAGGTACCAGTATGATTCCATAATAGTCTGTGTAGGTATAAATGACCTGAGATGTACCTTCCTGAACTATATGAAGAGAGACATTATGGAGTTTTCAGACTATGTGTCTCAGGCTTGTATTAGCCTAGCACCAAGGAGCATATTACCATCACCTAGGATGATACAATGATACAATGTATCACTGAGGATGATACAATGATGCAATGTATCACTGAGGATGATACAATGATACAATGTATCACTGAGGATGATACAACGATCCAATGTATCACTGAGGATGATACAACGATCCAATGTATCACTGAGGATGATACAACGATCCAATGTATCACTGAGGATGATACAATGATACAATGTATCACTGAGGATGATGCAATGATACAATGTATCACTGAGGATGATACAATGATACAATGTATCACTGAGGATGATACAGCGATCCAATGTATCACTGAGGATGATACAATGATGCAATGTATCACTGAGGATGATACAATGATGCAATGTATCACTGAGGATGATACAATGATACAATGTATCACTGGGGATGATACAATGATACAATGTATCACTGAGGATGATACAATGTATCACTGAGGATGATACAATGATACAATGTATCACTGAGAATAATGGCACAATATGAGCAAAAAATGATTGATTTCAACACCTGTCTGTCTTTCTGGTGTCGTTCTAAGGGGATCCATATTTGTCAGATCTGGCGGTCACAGTCACCAGATCATGATGCTTTGCCAAGAAACTTTATCCACCCTTAGAGTGCCTTTATTTAGGCAATGTCAAATTGGCAAACAGACAAAGACAACAAAATGAACTAAGCTGAACCTCAAGATGTGAATATTCAATGCCAGGAGCCTAAACAAAAAACTATACTCCTTTCAAGTCCTAGTCACACTTGAGAATATAAACATCAGTGCACTTACTGTGACATGGTTTAAAGCAGCAGGGAGTACCCCGGCAGTACAAGGTTTCAGTGCCTTCCATACTTTATAAAAAGTAGCTGCACATACAAGGGATAAAGGAGGAGGGGGTCTCAATATACATCGGTGACAAGCATACCTCTAGGGTGGTGAAACAGGATAATGCACTGGAGATCCTTATGCAGATTACCAGAGACAAAATCCTGTACTATATCCTAGCCAGCTATAGGTCACCCTCCATGTCCCAAGAAGCTCACAGTGCATACTTGAACATATGGGATACACTTACCATCCAACCTAACACTCCACTCATGCAAGACTTTAATTACTACTCTGTAGACTGGGAATCCTACACAACCTCAAATCTACAGGCACAGAGATTCCTGGACTTCGCAGAATGCAAACACCCTTCACCAAATAGTGGACCTCATGCTTACAAATAGGGGAGAATGCTGCACCACCCACCCCATGCCTCATCCTCCCTGGTAAGATCTGACCATTAAGCTGTTTCCTTTCAAAATCAAAATCAAGTCTGTAATCCCATTAAAACCATTAGCAGTTAGGAACTATTCCAAGGGAAAATTGCATTTTAATAAGTGATGGATTGTCAAAACTCAATGCCCCTCCAACCCCAGACAACAAAAAGGCTTATGCAGAATTGCTCTCAAAAACTCTGTACAACCATATCAATGGCTACATAGAGGCTGGTGTACCTGTCAGAAGTAAGTTCAGATATAGTCCCTGAAGCTGCGGTAGCATTGTCGCCTCACAGTAAGACGCTGTCCGGTTCGATTCTTGTCTAGAGCGTCTTCTGCGTGGAGACATGCGTGAATGGGCATACCTTCGTTAAAGGTTGTGCATCAGGGCTGGTAACTCGGCACATAAAAATCAACTACCAATCATTAGCAGACCGGAGTCCGCTGTGGCGACCCCTAACCGGGAAAAGCCGAAAGACACAAACAAACACAACAAAGGAAAAAAAATAATGGTAAAAATCAGGAAGTGTAATTCCTGTAAAGATAAAAACTCATTTATCAAAGTAAATAGGCAACTGTGAGGACAAAATAGGTCTAGCAATCCAAACTTTGAGGTTAAGACATCCTCTTAGGTGCCAGATAACCATAAGACCTTTGCAGCTATATCAGAAACCTCAAGGGCAGCACACAGTAATGTGTTGAACTGGTGGTTAATGGTGCTATATTCATCGATTCTGACAATATAGCAAGCCTGTTACTGGAATATTCGGTTCCAACTCTACCCCTCTCTTGCCCCAACCATCCTCTTAAAAATACCCTCAAATATAACCTCTCCAGCTATAACTAGAAAGCATGTACTGGCTGCATTCACTAAAGCCACTAACACAGCCTCAATGGGCCTCAATAGCATCTCAAGATGCCTCCTGAATAGTCTAAACTATGAGTTATCAGGACCCCTGCTGTCATTATTTAACTATAATCTTAAAACAGGCTTTGTACCACATGTATGTAGGACTGCAACAGTCACCCACTGTCATAAGGGAGGACCTTCAACAGATCCTGGAAACTACAGACCCATTATTCTGACTAGTCTTAATTGAAAAGTCAAGGAAATAATTATCATGGGAATTATCAACAAGGACATAGGAGACCTTCAGACACTGGACTTCTTTGAAAAAGTCACTAAGGCAATGGATGAGGGGAAAATAGTGCATACTGTCTATCTTGATCTGGCTAAAGCATTTGATACAATACCCCACTCGGTCATTGTCAACAAACTTATGGAACTAGGTATAAGCCCCTTTATAACATGCTGGATAACTATCTAGCTCACTGATAGGACCCAGGAGGTTTGAACTGATGAAGTCACCTCCACAAAGAGGCTGGTCACTATGGGAGTCCCTCAGGGGTCTATGCTGGGTCCACTCCTCTTTGGTATCTATTTTTCAGATGTCAAAGCCAATGTCAAAAGCCACTGGCTGACCAAGTTTGCAGATGACTGCAAACTGGGAGCAGTCACTGAATCCACTCAAGATGAGAGTACGCATTATGAAATATAATACAGACAAATGTTTTGATCCAAAGCCATGGCATAAAATTCAATACCAAGTAATGAATTATAGTACCTTTTGGAAAATCTACCACCCTCAGGTATCTACATCATCAATAAAACACCCTTAAAAGTTGATTCAATAGTCAGGGATCTGGGAACTCATGTTGATTGTAACCTATCCTTTGACCATTATGTGTCCAAGGTAGTAAGAAAATCCTTCTATGCTGTTCAACTTATAAGCAAGGGCTTGGCATCTAGATGCAGAGAGGTCATCATACCACTGTACCTAACCCTCATCAGACCCATCATAGAGTACAATGCCCCCTTTGGTATGTACCTGACCAGACACATGCAGCAACTGGAATGTTCATAATGTTCCTTACAAAAAGAATACAGGGAGTAAACAAAATGTCCTATACTAATCACCTCAAAGCCCTGCCTCTTTACTCAAATTCATACAGACGTCTGAGAGGTGATCATTGCCTGGCATATAGACCATCACTGGACCCAGTTTTGATGAACCTTTTGCACATCTGCAAAACAAGCAACATCAGAACTACTAGATTAAAATACTTAAATTTTGCTGGCAACATAACTCTGACATGTTGGACAGACAGATATGTTTCTCACAGAATTCCCATTCTATGGAACAGGCTCCCCATCCATGTAAAGCAGAGTTCCTCACTATCCCTTTTTAAGCACAACTTAGACCAATGGATGGATAATCAGAAATTCACCCTGGTCTAGCTCCTATGTATCTGATGGACAGAGGCAGTCAATAAATCACTACCTATATAAATCAGATTTGTGGGTTACATTTGGGTTACACGACTGGGCTTAAAAAGTCCCCAGGGGTCGTTAGCCTGATATATACCTATGAGCCTATGGAACTATAAGAAATGTCTGTTCCCTTATGTATTTTTTTTTATCATTTTTATTTTACATTTGTTAACCGGGGGTGTCTGACTGAGCCAAAAAGGCCCTTTTTCAGCAGAGGCCCGGGGAGAAAATCTCCACATAGAAAAATTACAGATACATTTAGTTATTTAGACATGATCAGTATACACACAAATTACAAAATACATGTTTTTACAGTGGTATGCAGCACATCAACAGTTACAGTGGAGAGAACAAAAAAATATTAATTTAAAAATAAAGGTAATTAATAGATTTGTGGTGTACAGCTGAAATTTGGAACATAGGTAGAATACATACATAGCACACAATTACTGTACATACATTGTAGATTAGCCAGTGTTTGTAATATTGAAAACTATTATCAAGTACTCTAGGTTTAGTATGTGTACCTTATCTGCTTTCACTAGCCTGGGGAGCAATCATGGCACTGCCAACTTTATCTGAGATGTTGCCTGATGAGGTCTTTAAAGGAGACTTTGGATGATGTGTTTTGAATGCTAGTAGGGACAGAGTTCCATTTTTTAGCCACTGAACTACTATATAGTGCATCTCCAAAGCTATTGTAGCTGTAAGTATATTGTCTTAAGCTTTCTAGGTTTATTTTAGGTAAATTGTCTGTATATCTAATATGCATATATCTAAGCTGTCCAACCATTTCTGCCTTCTCATGATTCGTATGCATCGGTTGATGTTATAGTTCAGATGCTTTTTCTTGAAGTATTGTATATTTGTTCATTTGATCAATTTCTTATACATTAGCAATGTCTGAAGAGAGTGTTTGGATAAGCCTCCCCTGCTTGGTTAACAAATAGGTTCATAGGTTCATAGGTAGATACTAGGCTATCTGCCCGAAGGCATTTATAAGCCTAGCCAGAATGTGTTGGCTTTCGCCGCCCCCTTAGATTAGTTCCCTGTGCATCTGTCCAGCAGAGTCACTGAAGTGATCCCTGGGGAAAACTTTCTGTTTCCCATCCATTTGTCAAGGTTTCTTTTGAAGAGTGTTAGTGAGGAGCTCTGCCTAATGTAGATTGGAATCTTGTTCTAATGCATGGGAAGTCTCTGTGACAGGACTCTATCCCTCCAGCATGTCCTATTTATTGTTGTGGTGAGGTTTAGATCCCTAGAGCGTGTGGCTCAAGGGGATAAGATTTTCTTTAGGTGGAGCATGTCCATCAGTTCTGGGTTGGAAATGGCCTTGTATGTCAGGCAGAGATCACCTCTGAGTAGGCAGTATGCAACTGAGTACAGCTGGAGTTTCTTCAGTCGAGCCACATAGGGCATCTGTTTGAGGCCAGTGATCCTCTTGGTGAGGTACTTCTGTGGTCTTTCCAGCTGTTGCAGGTGTCTTGTAAGATACATCCCAAATGGGGCATTGTACTCTATGATGGGTCTGATGAGCGATGAGTAGAGAGGCACAATGACCTATTTTGATCTGGATGCGAACCCCTTTGTGATAAGGTGGGCCATGTAGAAGGATTTTCTAACCACTTTGGCAATGTGATTATCAAAGGAGAGTTTACTATCTATCTTGGGTCCCTAGATCCCCTATTACATCTTCTGTATTTAGGGGACTACCACCTATGTGATAGTTTGTGGGTACTTTTTTTTTCCAAAGGGGATGACTATGCACTTTTTGGCATTAAGCTTGAGGCCATGATTTTGACACCAGGTATCCGTCTCAGTGAGACCCTTTTGGAGGATGTCTGTGTCAGCCGGAGAGTCAATTATACCCCCTAGTTTGCAGTCGTCTGCAAACTTGGTCAGCCATAGTCCTCCTGTGCTTGCCTGTACATCTGAGAAGTATATGCCGAACAGAAGGGGTCCTAGGACTGAGCCCTGGGGAACACCACTTGTAACCGGTTTGGAGTCAGACCTAGCTCTCGCAACTCTTACCATGTGGGTTCTGTCCGTGAGCCAGTTGGCAGCGCATCTTGTGACGTAGGGGTTTATGCTCAGGCTGGTGAGCTTGTCTATAATACCAGAACTGGGAATGGTGTCAAAGGCCTTTGTGAGGTCTAGGTAGGCTGTGTGTTCCACCTTTCCCTCATCTATAGCCTTGGTAACTGTCTCAAAGAAGTCCACCAGGTTTAGGAGGCATGATCTGCCCTTAACAAAGCTGAACTGGATGGGTTCCAGTGTGTGGAGGTTCCCAATGTCTCTGTTAATGAGTTCCACGATGATGTGCTCCATAGCCTTGCAGACCAAGCTAGTCAGGCTTATAGGGCGATAGTTCCTGGAGTCTGCTGTGGCTCCACCTTTGTGGAGCAGAATAACTGTTGCTGTACGCCACTCTATGTGTATGTAACCTGTGGAGAGGCTGAGTTTGAACAGTGTGTTTAGGTGAGGGGTTAGTTTGTCTTTGAGCTTGTGTAGGACGCAGCCTGGGACGCCATCCAGTCCCATTGATGCTGTGTTTTTGGCTTTGGAGAGGGCTGTTTTAACCTGTGTGTCTGTGATTTCAGGAGCTCTACATTCTTCTGGTATGGTTATGGGCCCTTTTGGGGGTGAGAGGGGGGTGAAGTTTGCGCTGAACATGTCTGCCAGGATGTTGGCATTATTGGTCGGTTCAGTGTATTTTGTACCATTCTGCATTAACTTTGAGCAGATCTGAGCATTGCCACTTAGATTCTTGACATAGCTAAAGAATGCCTTATGGTTATCTTTGGAGTCTTTGGCAATTTTTCTTTCGAAACTCGCCTTGAATGAATTTATGACGGATCGTAGTTTTTTGCTGATACTGATGTCTGATGTCTGATGTCTTCCCTTCTTGGGATTTTACTCTTTTCTGTATTAGTTTCCTCCTTCTATTGTATAGCTTGTTTATTGCAGTAGTCCACCAGACTGGTTTCCTTTTCTTGGAGGAGTGAATCTTGGTTTTGCTTGGGATAGCACGATCCATGCATTCTTGTAGGTGCCCATAGAATGCATTAGTAAAGGATTTTGCAGCTTGGACAATGTTATCCTTTAGCATGGGGGCTTTGAAACTTTCCACCTTGGTCTTAAGTAAAGTGAAGTTTGCTTTTGAAAAGTTTTTCACTGTGGTTTCCTTGTCCGGGGATGGGGCAGAATGTGGATATCCAAAGTGATTTGTTTATGGTCAGATCTAACCAGTGAGGGGTTGACCTCTGGTGTGGAGCACCAGTTGCCCATGTTGGTGATGACCAGGTCCAATATGTTGTCACCTCTGGTGGGAGTGTTGATCAGTTGATCCAGGATGTTTGAGTTTATAAATTCTAGGAAATGCTTGGCAAGGGAGTTAGTACTTGAGTAGTTCTCCCAATTAATGTTTGGGTAATTGAAATCACCCAATATTAGGGTGTTTGGTAAGACCTTTATATTTCCCTGTGTTTCCAGAAATGTGGAAAGGGGGTCTTGGGACATGGAAGGTGATCTGTAGCAAGCTACAATTTGAATTGCAGTTTTGCCCGTTGTTAGTTGCATGTGGATGATCTCTGAAGCATTGTGCTGTGCCACTAACCTGGAGGTGTGGGTATCCTTGATGAATATGGATACACCCCAACCTTTTGTATTTTGGTCAGGGTTCTGTGGCCGAAATGTATGGTATGAGTTGTATCCTGGTAGTGCTGGGGTGCTCTCTGGAGCCTTAAACTAGGTTTCTGTTACTGCACATATATCGCTTTTCTCCATACTGAGGAGTGCCTCGAGTGCATGTATTTTGAGGTTTAAACTTATGGCATTGGGTAGCATTACCCTCAGTTTTTTGTTACTTGTGCTATTTATGGTGGTGGGTTTGTCTTTTGAGCCTTGCCTAAAAAAGGCACTATGGGGTGGCAAGAGCCTTGGCCAATATTCGAAAGCCTAAGGGTGACAGGTGCAAGCCATCTCTAGCGAAGCAGCGTGGCTTGTCGAGCATGTCATCCCAGACAGACAGACACTGGATCCCCTTTGAATGACACCAGAAACTTAGCCAATTGCTTAAACTGATAATTTTTTCTTTATACTGTGGTATCATTCTTGGTGAGGGCAGGATGCTACTCAGGGTCAGGGTCATACCGGCCAGGGCTACAAGATCAGAGAGCTCTTCCATGTCCTTTTCATGTTGTCCAGGGAGGTATGGCTCATGTCATTCACACCAACATGGACAATGACAGAGTCATATTTGTACTTGTTCTGGAGTGACCTGAGTGCTTATGTTATGTGGCAGATCCTGGCACCTGACAGGCAGCTAACAGTAACTTTCTCTTTATTCAGCCTAGTGATTGGGACCTCACTGTGCCTGACTACAGAGTCACCTATTACTAGTATATTGGGTATGTTATTTTGCCTTAAGGGCTGTGATTGCATGGCACACTGGTTTTGTGAAGTATGTGTTTCATGATTTGTGTTGGGGGGTGGAGGTTGCTTGGATGTCTGCTTTGCAGGTCTTTGTTGTTTTTGCAGATTTTTATTTAGAGCCTCCGAGTATGTTTTCGTGTATTTATGTGTGTTTTTTGCCAGTGCTGGTTCAATGGGTCTATGTGAGACTGGTGGTGTGATGCAAGCATTTCCCTTCTCCTCTTGACTGTCTGATCCAGCCTTGGGTTGAGAGAGCTTAGCCTCCAGTTTGGCTGTATAATTGCATCTCTCACATGTATTAGTGTTTGGTGGTAGGAGGAGAGGGTTGTCTCAGTACATGAAGTAGTTGTAACATTGCCTCAAAATGCCCAGATTCACCAGTTGGACAGGAGAGTACACCTGAAACTGCCCTTTGGACATGCCTGGATAGGTACAGTGAAGTGTTTTACTGAATGGCTAGTAAGGTTGAGTTCTGAGCAAGTGCCGGGCTGAGAAATGAACGGCTTGAGTGCTTAAGTTGAAAGTTTGTCTAGTTCTAAGAAAAAATTGAAGAGGAGACTTTGTGGAGCCGGGAATAGTTATACCCTAGCTAACCGGCACTGCTTGGTGCAAAACCCGGCAAATGTGGTATTTATAGCAGGGAAATGAAAGAGATAGAAATTAGCCCAAAATGGCCAATAAACTAATTTCTAGGCTGAAACCAGTCCTCCAGGGACAGATAGGCTGCTCAAAGCTCCCCTCTCTCACAGGTGATCAGAGAAACTTCCTTCTATCCAAGTAAGGTATGGGCAAACATAGAGATTTGTAACACAGCCCTGAATTCAGCACTTAACCTGAAAACTGGAAACTGGACTATACTAGCTTAGAAAGGTGGGAAAGAAGTGTGTGTATATATATATATATATATATATATATATATATATATATATATATATTTTTTTTTTTTTTTCAGAACATAAAGCAGATACAATCAAAAAAACTCTTTAAATGGATAGAAAAGGATACTTATTGTTATATATATCTCAGATCAGTGTTGTAGTCAATGCCCCTAGTAATAAAGTAGGAAGAAACACAAATACAGTAAAAGCAGATGAATAGAATGCAAATGTTATATGTATATATATGTGTGTATATATATATATATATATATATATATATATATATATATATATATATAAAACAATAGAAAACAAACAACTGATTTAAGCAAGCTACCCAATTAACTAGAAAAAAGCCCAAAACTGAGCCCTAGATGTATATCAAGATGTATAGTTAAAGAAATAAGGTATTTTTAATTAAAAAAGCCCTGATATATTGAGTCTGCACACCCCTTTAAGATATATGTAAATGTTTAGCAGTATAACATAGTGATAAGAGTAAAGACATTTGGAAGAAGCTATATTTCAGAGCCCACAGTTTTTTTAGACAGCATGTGGACTCACACAGTGCCAATGTTAGCATTTGTTTTGCCCAGAACAAACCTTTAGGTTCATGCTGAAAGCAGGAAGTCTAGGCACTGGGAGTTACGTATTTACTGAAACTTGAAGTACAAGGCCATCAATCAATACAGAAAACAAATGAGTGAATAATAAAGAAATGGGGACAGACCACATAGAATGTAAGTGTCTGCATAAATTGGATGATTTAATTAAGAAAAAGACATGTTAAACTCTAAGGTCTGCAATGTGTTTAATGTCTGGATGTTTTGTAGAGACAGATGGAGAATGTATAACGGTAGTACATGTGCAAACTTAGAAGGGGCTCATGTTGTACACATGAATGAATGTTGTGTATTCTTTACAGTTTAAGATGAGCTGCAGGCATCTGACATGTTCCCATTCAGAAATATCGAGTGATAGCCAAGTGTGTCCTGTTAAGCAATCTTCAGTATTTTAAATAAGAGGACACACACAGTTAATCTAAGTATTACATGACCGACTACCTACAGGATGCTCATCTCTCTCTAAGAAGTCCTGCTGGTGGTTGGTAACAGATCAATGTCAGGTCTGACACTGGGAAATTGCAGCACGTTTGACTGCATGGCAAATTGTGTATTGTTGCTTGTTTCATCACTCCTGCAGAAACTGGAGCAATGTGTGCATTTAGAGCTTTGTTTTCTGTATTGATTGATGGCCTTGTACTTCAAGTTTCAGTAAATACGTAACTCCCAGTGCCTAGACTTCCTGCTTTCAGCATGAACCTAAAGGTTTGTTCTGGGCAAAAGAAATGCTAACATTGGCACTGCATGAGTCCACACGCTGTCTAAAACAAACTGTGGGCTCTGAAATATAGCTTCTTCCAAATGTCTTTACTCTTGTCACTATGTTATACTGCTAAACATTTACATATATCTTAAAGGGGTGTGCAGACTCTATATATCAGGGCTTTTTTAATTAAAATACCTTATTTCTTTAACTGTACATCTCAATATACATCTAGGCCTTTTATCCCTGAGGACAATCAATTAGTGAAGATTATAAACAAGTAGTTCAATTAAAGAATAAAGACTAAAGTGCAGAATCTGTATTATAAAATGCCACAATGTACCTTTTCCATGAATCACTTCAGTTACGTCACAATTTGTTTCTGATGAGCTACAGAGGCCCAGTTACTGTTTCTATATAAAAAGCATTTTCTGAGTTCTGGTTATATATGATCTGCAAACTGTGTTCAAAACTGTCATTCTCAAAATATAAAGTGCAACAGAACCTTTGAAATTAATAGTGCAGGGGGCAGAGTTTGATAGAATCACTAAATGATGAAAGAACAGTTCTGTCAATAGGGATATGCTTAATGTACTACATTTTTACAGGATAAAGTCAATGCTAAAGAAAGCATTGTAGACTATAAAATTATAACTATATCCCACACTAAATGCACTCAGATGCCCTTCATTTTTAATTTATGACCGAGTACTGAAGTAAATTAACCTTTGGATTCATTCAATGGTCATGTTGGTTTTGGATATTTCATGACCTTGTACACAGTCAAGATGCTTTGTATAAACTTTTCATAATAATGAAAAAGAAAAGTTTAAAGTAGAAACAAAAGTGAATATACAACATAGCAAACATACTGTATTTGCCATCGCTTTGCAGCTTTACTAATAAAATCACATCCCTACTCAGCACAGAACCCTTTTGGCAATTATAATCAGAAATAGTTTATTGCCAGAATGCAGGAAATGTAGCAGGTGCAAGACAGGAAATAAAAGAGAAAAATTAACTCAGCATGTCTTAGAGCAACATTTTATGATACTTCAAAAGCATGTTAAATTGAAAAAAATGTGCAGTACATTCTCTCTAGCAAGTGGCTAATGCTTTACAAAGAAGGAGAGAAAGTTACCTTGTAGGAGTTAAACAAAGCTGGATGTGTTCCTAGAGAAGTTGTTTTACATTCATGAGGTCTGGTCAAGGAATGATTGATTCTACTGATTGCTTCTATAGCTCAGATCAGAAAACTGCAGGAACAAAAAAATGTGTTCTGAAATGAAAACAAAGTCCTAGAGATATTAATTCCTCATACTTTGAAAACAAAATATCTGATGTACCCTTTTTCAAACCTGACATTCACAAACACCTAATAAGTATTTCTTGCTTTGATCAGTGCAGTTACAAGGTTACTTTGTTAAATCATGTAATGCCAGAAATGTCAGTGTTGGGAACGTTGATATTTGCATGTTGTGTGCATGGTCTTATTCCATGCAGGTAAATGGGATTGTTAACTATCACCTACACTTTTTACTGTGCCACAAATTTAGGGGTTAGAGTGCATATAGAAACATTTGCAGGTTATGGTTAGAGTAAGGTCAAAGAAAGCAGATAGATTTAGTGTTCTGCATACATGTTATGTCTGGGTAGTGTGTCAGACTGTCTTATGTAGACACATAGCCCCATATATGATGACGCACTTAAATGTAACCTTCTTAAACACCAAAGACCTCCAAGATGAAGCACATACACCAAATGCCCTCAGTAGGCCTGAATGCACTCTTTCAAAACAACACTCACATCAATACATACAGCCGCATCTCATGGAGCATCTACTTCTAAACCCATAAGGCAAGCCACAGCACAATCGAATATTCTGGTTATTGGTGACTCCATTGTGGGACACACTGATGTCCTTCTCACCAGGCTCACACCTCTCAACCTCTAAGAAGTCTGGACAAACCTATAAATAACGGGGGGGACAAATACCCAAAAATGGGGACGATTTTTAAAAATTGCTTTTACAAACTTAGAAAGTTGATAGAATGACAGGTTTTGGATTAGTATGAATTTTCTCAAGGGTATAAAGTCTGAAACTCAAGTGTATGTCATTATTTTCTAATTTCAACCCTCAATGAGTTGCCAGAAAAATCACAATTTTATGAGAAATAGACCAAAAATATCAGGCAAAAATCTTGACATTCTGGGAAAATCTGTACAGTTGAGAGGTATGAGTCCAGGCTGAGTATGGAGAAAGTCATAGTCAGTTGCTTATCAGGGGCCAGGATCTGCAACATTATGCACACATTCAGGTCATTGAACCACAAGTACCAGTATGATTCTGACATAGTCCATGTGGGAGTAAATGACCCGAGACATACCTCCCTAGACTATATGAAGACGGACATCTTGGAGCTCTTGGAATATGTGTCCCATGCTGGTATGAGCCTATCATTGAGCAGCGTTCTACCTTCTCCAAGGATGGTGCTACAATAGGAGCAGAAGATGATAGACTTTAATAACTGACTTACTTTCTGGTATCATTCTAAGGGGGTTCAATATTTGTTAGCATGAAAGGAAATGGCCAGTTGGACATTTTTGAAGAACATTAATGATTTACTATTTCAAGCAGAGTATGATTTCCTGGCAGTTGATGTAAAGGACTTATATACATCCATTCCACACATGGAGGGAATAGAATGGGTTTCATTTATGATGAAACTAAAGGGTGCACCACAATTAGAAATAATATTAGTAGAAGAACTTTTAGATATAATTTTATCAAATAATTATATAATTTTTGAAGTTGAATACTACTTACAAAAAGTAGGGGTAACAATGGGCTCACCATGTGGTGGAAGCATTGCTAACCTAGTTATGGCATCCTGGGAGTTAGAGAATACATGTAATCATAATAATGCAGTCAAACTAGTAAATTTTTTTAATAATACTACCACCTTTCTTCAGTTTACTTACAATTACCATGAGGACATTATGGCTTATTTAGATATTGAGTTTAGAAAAGATAGGGACTATAATAGATATGCAGCCAAAATATTTAGAAAAAGTACATATTCCAGTGCATTCCTACATTTTACTAGCTCTCACCCACACCATCACAAAAGGTCAGTGGTCAAGGGCCAGCTGGTGAGAGCAGCTAGGATGGTAACAGTAGAAGATGATTTTATAGCAGAATGCGAATGTTTGAGAGATATATTTATTAAAAGAGGATACCCTGATATACTTATCCTAGAATTAATAGAGGAAGTTAAAATGAAAAGGTAGGGAGGAACGTATATGCACCATTCTTTAATAGAGAATACTCATCCGGGATAGTCAGGAAAGACAATCTAGAGGTTACCAATAAAAAGGTAACTAATACTGACCCTAACAAATATATAGTCAGTTTTATTACATCATACAGTATGGACACATATAGTTTAATGAACATTATTTGTAAGACTTGGGACCTTATTGTAGGGGAATCATTGCTTACTACAAAAGTAGGATAATTACCCCATATTATCTTTAAGAGAGGATAGAACTTGAAATATTTATTAGAACATAGTAAACCTCAAAGGGCCAGATACCCAGGTATGTTTAAGTGTGATATGTGTCCATATTGTAACTATATAGACATAGGTCAAACATTCAAGGTAAAAAACATAAAATATTGTGTTAACAAGAAGTTTAACTGCAATTCTAGATCTATTGTTTACCTAATTCAGTGTCAACAATGTCCAGCTTTCTAAGTTAGTAAGATGGCTAGGAAGCTTAAAGAAAGAGTATATGAACACATATACCGCATAAATAAAGGAACGTTGGAAAATGCTTTGGCTAAACACATATCAGAACACCAGAATCATAATTTTAAATTTAGAGTCATAGACCGGATGGAATATGATAATAGAGGTGGCCCTTTTTCTCTCTCATAGGAGAGGCTAGAATTATTATGGCAGGTGAGACTGAATGAATGCCATTACCCAGGGCTGAATGATATTTGTTCTATTTTATGCTCGTTAAGACTTAGGAGTCTTTCAAGATAAGGAATGTGATTTTAACTTCATTATTTTCTGGTTATAATGTAAAATAAGTTATAAACAAGTAAAAAGTGTCTTTTAATTCAATTAGTAATATAGAGTTAGATAGAGTTAATTTTTGTAATTCTGTAATAGGGAAGAACAGTTTATTGGGTTAAATTGACGATCACATGGTTTGTTTTGGAATGCTTTTAAACAGCTGATTTGTATAAAGTTTTTATCTGAAGAAGTTCTGGTTAAGAATCAAATGAAAATGCTTTATTAAACAAGAGCTTAACAAGAGTACACTAAGTGGATTGTGCTTTTGGTTGCGTTTTGTTCAGTTTGTGGCATGAAATGAAAGGAGATGGTCAGCAGGCCATGCTGCTTTGCCAGGGATGGTCTGCACCTCTCTACTCTAAGATTTTGAATATTAACTAAGTCATTATCCTCCCCCATAGTACTTTTTAGGCAATGCCAACAAGAAACTCCACTCACTGCAAGCTCTCCTCACCGTAGAGAATGCTGACATCTGTGCAGACACTGAGACATGCTTTAAAGCCATGGAGAACACCCTGGCAGTGGAAATCTATAATGCTTTGACACATTTAGACCAGCTACTACACAGCCAAGGACTAAATGTGCAGGTGTCTTGATTTACATCTAAAATAGATATACCTTAATGCTGGTCAAACAGGATGATGCACGTGAGATTCTCCATATTCAGCACACCACAGGCAACATCCCATACCACTTCCTTGCAAGCTATAGGTCCCCATCTACAACCTGGGAAAATCACAGCATTTATTTAAATTTACTGGAGACACTCACCATCCAAGTCAATACCCTATATGTGGGTGACTTTAATGACACCACTATTTACTGAGAATCATATACAACATCAAACATGCAGGTCCAGAGATTTCTTGACTTTGACCAGAGGTGCAAACATACTGGATCTGGTCCTCAGTAATATTGAAGAGCACTGCACACTCCCTAATGTAATGTCCTCTGGTATGGTCAGACCTCAAAATGTTCTCCTTTGAAGTAAAAATAAAATCTGAAATCCTAGCTAACTATGGAGTATTCTGGAACTACTCAAAGGCTAACATCCTACTATTAATAAATAACCTGGAAAAAGTGCAAGCCCCCCCTAAATCTTCAGAACACTGCTGCCTATGTAGAACTGTTCACAGAAGCCCTTTACAAGTGTGTTTATATAAAAGCCTGCATTTGCACTTGTTTCTGTCCTGTAACTCATCTAGTGCAGATACAGATTCTTAGTTTTAGCACTTAAACTTGCTTATTCATGCTCAGCACTTGTTCAGATCTTGTAAGCACTAAATAAGCTACTAATTACTATAGCACTCAATCTTCCTCATTACCTAGAGGAAAACAGTTCTTGTACTTACTTTTCTCACTAGCTTAGAGAAAAACAGCTCTTGTACTCACTTTCCTCACTTATCTAGAGGAAAATAGTTTTTATTCAGGCATATCCAAGGGTCAGCTCCCAGTGTTCTCTCCTGTCTATCTGATAAATCTGGGCATCTTGAGGCAATGTAGAAATTGCCTCATGTACACAGACAACCATTTCCTCCTACCACCCAACACTACAACCTGTGAGAGATGAACTTATCTAGCCAAACTGGAGGTAAAGCTCTCTCCAACCAAGACTGAACATGACAGTCATGAGGAGAAGGTAAACATTTGCACCACACCACACTCATCACATAGCCTCACTAAATCTACACCACCAAAATCCACACATAGTAACACAAAAACATTCACAGAGGCTCTCAATAATAATCTGTCTAAGCAACACAGACCTCCAAAGCAGAAATGCAAGCAACCTCCATCCCCCAACACAACCCAAATGACACATAGCCCACAGACTCAGTGTGCCACTCAACCACAGCCAATAAAGCAAAACAATGTATCCAACACACTAGTCATAGGTGACTCTGTAGTGAGGCACACTGAAGTCCCACTCACCAGGCTAAACAAGGAGAAGGTTACTGTAAGGTGCCAGAATCTGCCATATAACCCACGCACTCAGGTCACTCCACAACAAGTACAAATATGACTTTGTCATTGTCCATGTTGGTGTGAATGACCTGAGACATACCTCCCTGGACTACATGAAACGATACATGGAAGAGCTCTCCAATCTTGTAGCCCAGGCAGGTATGACCTTAGCCCTGAGGAGCATTCTGCCATCACCCCGAATAATACCGCAGTACAAGGACAAAATGATTGACTTCAACAATTGGCTAAGCTTCTGGTGTCATTCTAAGGGGATCCAGTATCTGTATGCTTGGGATGACATGGTCGACAGACCACTATGCTTTGCCAGATATGGCCTGCACCTGTCGCACCTGGGATTCCGGATACTGGCTAAGGCTCTTGCTGCCCCTATAGTGCCTTTTTTAGGCAAGGTTCAAATAACAAATTCACCACCATAACAGGAACAGGCAAGCAAAAACTGAGGGTAATGCTACTCAATGCTAGAAGTCTAAATCTCAAAATGCCCTCACTCGAGGCACTCCTTAAAATGGAGAGCATAGATATCTGTGCAGTGATTGAGACCTGGTTCAAGGCTCCAGAGAGCACCCCTGCACTACCAGGCTATAACTCATACCACACTTTTCAGCCGTGTAACCTGGACTGAAACACCAAAGGCGGAGGTGTGTCCATATGGTTCCCTATCAGAAGCCTGAAACACTATAAACTTGAAAATCAAAATCCTGAAACCAAAAGCCTGAAAATTCAAAATCCGAAAACCAAAAAATCACAAAAGCAAATCAGAAAACACAAAATGGACATACTGACGTCATTGTGGCTTTGCTATTGTTAGCCCTGTGGTGTTAGGTCATGCGTTGGGTTCAGGTGAGTGTGCGGTTGGTTTTATGTTAGGGTTAGGGGCGGTTTAAGTGAGTTAGGGTTAGGCATGAGAGCATGTATGCAATAGTGACAAATATTGGGGTTAGGGGCGGTTTAAGTGAGTTAGGGTTAGAGGCGGAGAGGTGGTGCGATGCGATTGATTCGATCTTGGGTTAGGAGGGTAGGTAGGGGGGTTAGGGAGGTCAGTTGGTAGATATTAGTGTCTTTATAGTGACATATTAGCATTATTTGTGTTTTCAGGATTTTGGGTTTTCAGGATTTTGAATTTTCAGGTTTTTGGTTTCAGGATTTTGATTTTCAAGCTTATATTGTTTCAGGCTTGTGATAGGGAACCGTCCATATTCATTAAGGATATCCACACCTCCAGGCTAGTTGCTCAGCATAATGCATCCGAGGTTATCCAAGTGCAAATAAATCTGGACAAAACTGCAATCCAAATTGTAGCTTGCTACAGATCCCCCACCATGCCCCAGGATTCCCACTCCTCATTTCTTGATGTACTGGAAAATATTAGGGTTCAACCAAACACCCTAATAATGGGCAACTTCAACTACCCCACCATTAACTGGGAAAACTACTCGTGTACCAACTCCTTAGCTCAATGCTTTCTAGAATTCATAAACTCCAATGCCCTGGATCAACTTATCCACACCCCCACCAGGGGCAAGAATATCCTAGACCTAGTCATTATCGACATGAGTGACCGGTGTTCCACACCTGAAGTCAACTCCTCATTGGTCTGATCTGACCATAAGCTAATCACCCTTGATATCCACATCCTGCCCCCACCCCCTATTAAGGAAACCACAGTAAAAAATTTCTCCAAAGCCAACTTCATGCTTCCTAAGACAGAAGTGGTGAACTTCATGACACCCATGCAGATGGACAATACAGTTACGACTGCTGAATCCTACACAAATGCACTCTATAAGCACTTACACGAGTGCATGGAACGTGCTATCCCAAACAGAACCAAGATGCTATCATCCAAAAAAAGGAAGCCAATCTGGTGGTCCCCTGCCATAAACAAACTGTACAACAGAAGGAAGAAACTGTTGCAAAAGAGAGAAAAATCCCATGAGTGGAGGCACTCCCTGGTCAGCCTCATTAAGAAGCTGAGATCCCTTATAAGACCCTCCAAAGCTAGCTACGAAAACAAAATCGCCATTAATTCTAAGGACAACTAGAAAGCATTCTATAGCTATATCAAGAATCTTGATAGTAATACCCAGATCTGCTCTGAGTTACAGCACAAAGGCACAAAAATTACAGAACCAACTGACATTGCCAACATTCTGGCAGATAGGTTCAGTGCTAACTTTATCCCCATCACCCCTTAAAGGGCCCATATCTATACAGGAAGAATGCAGAGTCCCTGTAATCACAACTATGCAGGTAAAAGCTGCACTCTCTAAAGCCAAAAACACAGCATCCATAGGACTGGACAACATCCCAGGCTGTGTTTTACACGAACTTCAGAACGAACTGGCTCCCCACTTAAGCACCATGTTCAATAATAGCCTTGCATCAGGCTTTGTGCCCACTGAATGGTGCATAGCAACAGTTATCCCACTCCACAAAGGGGGAGCCACCACTGATCCAGGGAACTATCGACCTATTAGCCTGATGAGCCTGGTCTGCAAGGCCATGGAACGTAAAATCATGGAACTCATAAACAAAGACATTGGTAACCTCCAAACTCTGGATCCCACCCAGTTCAGGTTTGTGAAAGGCAGATCATGCCTCCTGAAGATGATAGACTTCTTTGAGGCAGTCACCAAAGCCATAGATGAGGGTAAGGTGGTTCACACAGCCTATCTTGACCACGCCAAGGCTTTCAACACCATCACCCATTCTGGAATTATAGCTAAACTCACTAAACTAGGTATAAATCCCTACATCACAAGATGGGTTGCCAACTGGCTCACTGACAGAACCCACACTGTAAAAGTTGCAGACTCCAAATCTGACCTCAAAGCAGTGACAAGTGGGGTATCACAGGGTTCCATCCTGGGACCTCTCCTGTTTGGTATCTACTTATCTGAAGTACAGACTAACACAGAAGGCCTCTGGCTACTGAAGTTCACAGATGACTGCAAACTAGGAGTCATAGTCAAGTCCCCAAATGATGTGGACATCCTACAGAAGGGCCTCACTGAGACAGATGTGTGGTGTCAGAGCCATGGCCTCAAGCTCAATGCCAAAAAGTGCAGTGTCATCCCCTTTGGTAAAAAGTCTCTACCCATGAACTACCACATAGGCAGCAATCTACTTAACACTGAACATGTGATAAGAGACCTTGGGACCCAGGTGGACAGTAGCCTCTCCTTTGATAGTCACATTGCCACAGTAGTCAGGAAGTCCTTCTACATGGCACACCTCATCATAAAAGGGTTCTCATCCAGGAAAAAAAGAGGTCATTGTTCCCCTCTACTTGACACTCATTAGACACATTATAGAGTACAATGCCCCTTTTGGAATGTACCTCACAAGACGTCTGCAGCAGCTGAAAAGGCCACAGAAGTACCTCACAAAGAGGATTACTGACCTCAAACAAATGCCCTACACTGATCACCTCAAAAAACTCCAGCTATACGCCGTAGCATATCGCCTACTCCGAGGTGATCTCTGCCTAACATATAAAGCTATGCCAAACCCAGAGCTGTTGGACATGCTACACCTAAAGAAATCCCAATCCCTCTGAGCTACATGCTCTAGGGACCTAAACCTTGTCAACACAATAAACAGAACATGCTGGAGGGATAGATTCCTGTCCCAGAGACTTCCCATACTCTGGAACAGGCTACCCATCTATGCCAAGCAAAGTTCTTCATTAGCACTCTTCAAGAAAAATCTTGATGAGTGGATGGGAAAAAGGAAATACACCCCAGAGATCACACTGTGTCTCTGCTCAACAGTGGCACAGAAAAATAACTCTCTTGGGCGGCGTAAGTCAAGGAACCTTGTTGGCTAGGCTTATGTAGGCCCTTGGGCCGATAGCCTAGTACCTACCTATGAACCTATGTTAACATCTGCATAGAGGTTGAGCTGGATCCAGCACTAGGCAACCTAAACAGTTGCCTAGGGCCCACTGGATTTGGGGGGGGGTGTTGCCTAGCCAGGAGGGGAGGCATTGGCCAGGGGGCTGCCAGAAAACTTACATTTCTTCTTCAAGCACACAGTCTACTTTTGTTACATTTCTTAACAGCATATGTGCATGTATTTTAGTACAATGCACATACGCATGTAAACTTTGAAGAATACCATGACTTAAGACACAGTGTGTGTGAAATGCCCCAATTAGGAATGGCAGTTTGGTTAAATTATTCAGGCTCAAACCCTGTACCTTGAATATAGGAACCTGGAGCATGAAACCTCTATACCAATTGCCAAACTGTCATCAGTGAGTGCATTTCAAGGACTGTTGAGTTTCAGTGCACTTTCAAAGAATGTTGAACTTCTGCACATTTTCAAACAATGTTGAGTTCCAGTGCATTTTCAAACAATTTTGAGTCCCAGTGCATTTTCATAGACTTGCATTCCAGTGGATTTTCAAGGACTATGGAGTTTCTGTGCATTTTCAAGGAATGTTGAGCTTTTGTTTATATTGAGTTTCAAGGGATGAGAAGTTTACTGTTGCTCATGCTGAGTCTGTTTTCAGTGTGTAACCATTTTGCTTAGCAAATGTCTATCAACAGTGTTTGTGCTGTCAACTTTAACATCAGTGTTAGTAGCTCAATATGTAGTATACTTGCCTTTGATGCAGAAGGCTTTAGATTCTACTCTCATTTTGCTGTCTAGGGCCTCATTTGACCATGATCTCAGCTCTGCATAGAGGCAGCTGTCCCCATCTGGTTAAAATGCAAAATAAACTCAAAAACAAGTCACACTGGTAGAATCACAACATCAATAGGCTGTTTAACAGAAGAAATAAAACTATGACAAAAATTAGGAGAAGTAACGCCCTTCAGGATGAAAGCAATCTCATCAAACTATACAAGCAACACAGAGGGTGAATATTTATTTTATTTATTTATTTTATTTTACATTTGTTGACCGGGCTAGTCTAGCTGGATATATTTCCATTTTCAGTAGAGGCCCGGGGAGAAAAGCTCCACACAGAAATACACATAAAAAAGAAAAAAAAAAAAACCTTATAATTAAAAAGCAATTACAATAATAACAAATGGAAATATAATGTCAAAATAAAAACTTAATTAAAGAAGATATCTAACAAATAATCTAACAAAATAAAGCCAAATTTGAGGTAATCTGGACTCCCAGGCCAAGGGCAAGCACAAGGCATTCTTTAGATATGTCCCCAGCCTCAAAGACAACAGACAATTGTATGCAGAGCTCATTGTTACTGGAGCCACCTATACTGAGCCAGAAGCTATAGCAAACTTACTGGCAGATAAAGTCAGCTCTAACTTTACCCCTCACTCCTCCCAACCTCCTCTCAGGGAATACCATTAAATATAACTCCCCCAACTTTCACTGGGAACAGATCATCAATGCTTTTTTAAGGCCAAGAACACTGTATCGATGAGTACTGACAATATCCCAGGACTCCTCCTAGGCAATGTGAAGCATGACCTATCAGACCATCTGGAATCACTATTTAACCATAACCTCCAAACAGACTAAGTGTAACAAAAATTGAGACTAGAAACTTTCATCCCTCTGCACAAAGGTGAGATATCTACAGACCTCGGAAACTACAGGCCCATAAGTCTCATATTCTCATATGCAAAGCCATGAAAAGAATTATCATCCAACTGATCAATAATGACATAGGAAGCCTCCAGAAACTGTACCCAACTCAGATTGGTTTTGTCAATGGCAGGTCATGCCTACTTACTCTGGTGGACTTCTTTGAAAGGTCACTAAAGCAATGGATGAGGGCAAAATGGTTGACATTACCTACCTTGACCTGGCCAAGGCATATAACATAATACTGCACTCAGGCATTGTTGACAAACTCAAGACTTGAGGTTATTTCACTCAGTGGATAGCCATCTGGCTCACAGAGAGTACATAGGAAGTTAGAATTGGGAAATCCACCATTACAAAGAGGCCAGTCACCAGTAAAGTCCCTTAGGTATCAGCATACCTCTCAAGTGTACCTCATTACAAGGAACATACCTCATTTGGGGTCTTAAAAAGTTCATGTTCTTCAAAGATCCACATTGAAAGACTCTGTCACACATTCAGTGTTAGGAATTTTATTAAGTGAAATCCATGGTAAATAGAAATTAATCATATTAATTCATTAAAAGATCTTCTTTATAAGTAAAACTAGCATATTTAACCATCCTATGGCCTTCCTAGTTAAAGTTGTTAGTAAGCCATTTATATATGTTCCACATTTTGCCCATTTGTTCCACATTATGAGGGCTAGTGTTCCTCATTTTGGAGATGGAAGGTTGAGAACTGTGGGTATCAGTCCTCAGACAGCTTCTTTTTGCCATACACTTCTCTGAAGTTAAGGCCAACATCAAGGGCCTTTGGCTGATCAAATTTGCAGATGAATACAAATTAGGAGGAGCCATAGAGTACCCCATTCACACAAATATTCTCCAAGAAGGGCTAATACAAACAAGTAACTGGTGTCAAGAGTCATGAACTTAAACTAACTTTAAGTAATGCATAATAGTATGCTTCAGGAAGTCATCCCCCTTGGTGACTATTATATTGACAACACATCCATAAGAACTGACCCAGTAGTCAGGGACTCAGGGACCTCATGTAAACAGTGATCTAGCCTTTTTCTAGCCTTTGAACATCACACATCTGCAGTAGTGAAGAAATCATTATACGATGTGCAACTTATGAACAAAGGTTGGCATCTAGCTCCAAGGAGATCTTTATTACATATGATATACATTTATTATTGCAGGGTAAAACATCTGTACATAAGCTTATTTACATGATTTCAAAATAATTTGAAATATTTATTACATGAACATAGCATTTTAACAAAAAAAAAAAAAAAAAACAAAAGAACCCCAAGAAAAAACAAACTACAGCTGCTTATTCCAGTCAAGTAAAGTTACAGTCTACAGATGCGAGAAAACAGAACTATTTGCTGTTGTAAGGACTGCATTGCATCAGTCAAAGCATACCACTCACCAGCCCTAACAAGAACCAAAAACTCCAACTGTTTATTCTGGTTGAGTAAAGTGCTGGTAAACAGATGCGGGGAAAAAAGAACTATTTGCTGTCCTAAGGACTGAATTACAGAAATCAAAGCATACCACTCACCAGCCCTAGCAAGAACCACAAACTCCAACTACTTATTCCAGTCGAGTGAAGTGCTGGTCTACAGACACAAGAAAACAGAACTATTTGCTGTCATAAGGACTGCATTGCACCAGTTAAAGCATACCACTTACCAGCCCTAACAAGAACCACAAACTCCAACTGCTTATTCTGGTTGAGTAAAGTGCCGGTCTACAGACACGGAAAAACAGAACTATTTGCTCTATGTTATTTTTAATAAGTGTAATGTAAGCTTATCTCTGGACTGTCCCCTTGGTTTGTCATAGCACATCACTGGGCTTAGCCTTTTTCACCCTCCTCTCTTATCTAACTACGAAGTGCTGGTTTTCTGGATAGATTTAGTGCATTCAGCTACCACTTCTAGCATCCTTTTTCCCTGCTCCCTTTTGAAGAGTTAGACAATTGGTAAGGTATAAAACCTTATCCAATGTAAAATGCATAATTAAACTTAAGAGAAAGCTAGTCACTTCCCTGCTCCCATACGTTCTTTACCTGGTGTGAGTACAATAGCATCTCAATTGTGCGGTTTCAGACAAGTACTGTAATCGCAGTAACACTTCTTGATTGGTACCCCGGCAAAATTGCTGTAGTCTGAGCTGTACCACATCTCTCATCAGCTTAAAGCATTGCTGAAACTTAAATATGGGCCAGCAAATGCCAAAGTGTATCAAAATGCTAACTGTGTGTTTGTTTCAAGCACTACCCTGACCACAGTCCAACCTGGTCCATTCGCCCTTGCTGCACTCAGGCTCACTCAGCTCCCCTACCCTACCCCATTCCCTCCCACTCACACATCACCTACATTAATACTTCACTAGCTCCTCCCTCAATACTACAGTAAATTACAGCCTAATTATCAACAAATAGACTCCATTATCTAGATCCCTCCCAGCAACATCTGTCAATCAAATCCAAGTAGTCAACCAACAGGATCTGTAAATTACCTAACCAATTGCTAACCTTCCAAAAGTTATCCAGTAGGAACTATCTATGACATTTACCAACTGGTAGCCCTCTTTTTTGTTACAGCCAGTATTTGACTCCTCAATACCTAACATATAGCTTATTACGCACAAATTCTTTCTGATATTGGCCCTAGTACATCTACTACTCTCATTGATGTTAATCTACTCTAACAACATGTTTCATGTTAATAAGAAACTCAAATTTAACAGGCCTACACATCATCACTACCTCTCTTCTTTTACTCCTCTTCTCCCTCACCTCATATAATTACCTACTACTATTCACCAATAGCCCTCCATGGCAAACCTCCACACTATACCACCTAGCTATACCACTGCAGTATACCATAGCTTCAAGCCTCTTCTGTAGCAACCATATAGACTACCACACAAATTCCAACCACTAGCAAGGACATCCCATACCAGTCAAAAACATATCAAACTACAATACAAGTTCACCAAACTCCTTTTACACTTTTTAATACAATTAAACTGCTCAGGAGCTATACATCTTAATCCTGGCCCTGCCATTCCACTTTCTACAACTAGTAGCCCTATCACAGCCAAGTATGGACTATTACACAGCAAAAACTAATCTTCCCTTCTCATCTAAATTCGAATGTAAAAAGCATTGCTAATAGAGTTCACAACCTGCATACCTTACTCTCCCTTTACTCTTCTGACATTGTTATAGTAACTGAACTTGGCTAAAACCCAACATCAACAACAATGAAATCACAGCTCTAAGTTACAGTATACTACAAAAAGACAGGATGACCAGAAAGGGAGGGGGAGTAGCTATCTTCTTCAAAGATCACCTAACACTAGACTATCTTGAACTAGACATCTCTGACTTTGGGAATGCAGAACTAATCTTTTCCCAATTAAAACTCCAAAAATACATTAACATAGTCGGTGGTTGCATGCCACCAGGATATAACATTCCATACTAGAAAACATACTTCATTGGGCCTCTAATTCTCTCCCACAAGAAACAGTCCTGATGGGTGATTTCAATATTGACTGGCTAGACTGTTCCTCTCAGAACCCAACATCCCATGCTAACCTACATGGATTCACCCAACGCATCACATCCCCCACAAGAACTGACAAATCATCCTGGATTCTGGTTAATAACCCCTCCCTTTCATCTCAGACAGGTTGCATCCTGATGGTCTAAGTGACCACCTCCCTACTTTCCCTGTACATATCCATACTTTCCAAATTAACCATACCATCTACCACACTATCAGAAACAAAAAAGACTAACTCACAAAGATTCATCAGCAGAATAAAAAGCTGTAACTGAGATTTTCTCAAATGGCTTCCTCTGAATGATGCCGTAGATTACTTTACTACTGCATTTTAGCTATACTGAACATCTATGCTCCCCTAGAACCTTTAGAGTCAAAACAAACTATGCACCCTGGCTAAGTAAAGAATGCAGATCCTTATTCAAAGACAGAGACAAAGCCTGGGAACTACATCACAAAAATAAAACTCAGATTACAAAGCAAGCATATGTAGAACTGCAAAACTAAGATAAAAAACTTGTAAAAACAAGACAAAATCAACTACTACCATAATATTCAGTCAAAACATCAGAACAACCTTCAAAAGTTCTAGACAGCAGTAAATAATATACTTCTACCAGGTAAAGTGACTATCCCCACTCCAACCTCAAACAACAATTCTGATCATATAGCAACCCAACTTAATAAATACTTTACAGAAACTATCCTAGCCCTGGCTAACTCTCAAAACATCTCCAACAACTCTGCCTTTGCCCTGTAGCACCACGAAATAACAACTCCTTCCAAAATAGCACCAAGAAATTTACATTACAACCAGTGTCAGTAGATACCATAAAAAACTACTGCAAAAACTAAAACCAACCACCCTGGCCGTAGACTGCCTCCCATCTAACTTTCTGCAAATTGCTGCAGAAGGTATAGCTTACCCAGTAGCTATACTCATTAACAGATCTATATCTCAGGGCATACTGCCTACTACCTGGAAGATCTCCCATATTATACCTTTACACAAAGGAGGTAATTCCACCAAACTTACTAATTATCATCTCATTTCCATCTTCTCAGTTATCTAAATCCTAGAGAGTTGTTCACATCCAACTCATGGACTACCTTCACAGTCATAAACTACTTTCAAACAAACAAACAACACAGTTTTTGCCCCTACCACAGCACTACTACAGTCCTAATGTCCTTTACTAATATTGTGAACCACTATAGAAATCAAGAATAATTCACATCTACTATATTTTTAGACTTGTCCAAAGCCTTTGATATGGTTGATCATAAAAAACTCATAAATGTGCTTTCTTCCTTAAACATGACTAGCTCTTCTATCGCCTGATTCCAAAGCTACTTATGAGGACGTCAGTAAGCTGTACTGTGACAACAAAACATCTCCCCTCTTCTCCCAAGGTCCATTCTTGGACCTCTAGTTTTCTCTCTCTATTCACTAACCAACTCCACACCTTCACTCCTCATGCCTCTGTCATACAATACACAGGTGACTCGACTCTAATATGCACAGCCTCCTCCCTAGAAGATCTTCACACCATAACCCAGGGATTCATTTCTATTTGTTGAAACATGGCTCATCAATTCCCAGCTCATTCTAAACTCTAATAAAACTAAACTCGTTCTCATCTATCCTTCAAGGTTTCCCTCTTCTCACTTTACTTTTAATATTGAGTCCACAAACAAAACCATTATCACCCCAATAACACACACTAAACTGCTAGGTGTAGAACTTGATAATTATCTGAGATTTGACATTCATATTCCTCAAACCATTAAGAAAGTCCCCAAGAAACTAGGTCTACTTTACAGAAGCAAACCATTTTTAACTAGAAGCACTAAAGTTACCATTGCCCATACACACCTCCTGTCAACACTCCTATATGCCTCCCCAGTACTAACTAACCTCCGTAAAACAAATCTTGTCAAGCCAGAATTTTGTTATAATAAAACTGCTAAATTTGCAACTGAGGCCATATACAGGTCATATCACGTTACTGCTCTTAAATAACTAAAATGGATAGAACTTCATCAACTATTGCACTACAAACAACTAATCTTTGCCCACAAAATTTTGCATCAACCTGATAGAATCCCTGCTCTTCTAAACATTTATACAACCATACACCAATCCCAGAACCCTCTGTTCCAATAATAAACTAATTTTACAAGCAACCAAAGCTAAAGACTCAACTGGGGAATCTCTCTTCACTGATGTCATTCCTAAAATATTGAATAATCTTCCAACCACTATCACCTCAAACTGCTCCACAGTACAATTTAAAACGTTTTTATCGACTTGCACTTAGATACCTAGTCTGCTCTTGCAACTCTCCTGGATAACTCTAACCTCAGTATATTAACCATTTCTTGTTCACTGAGCACTATTTTTCTCATATACATACACACTCCTTTCTTACGTAACTTGCTCATCCTCATTACTTAATTATTTATACTTATGTGATACATGTTAAAAACCTGTATTACTCACCATTGTTCTACTTTTGATTGAAATGCTACTGGTACTTTTTATGTATTGTATTGCTACTGGAACTTCTTATGCATTGTAACTTTTACACTGATTGTAAGGTACTATAATTCCTTGTGTATTGTAACTCTTACACTGTTAGCATTTTTATTGCTGGAGCTTTTCTCCTTGGGTCCCCACTGAAAAAGGACCTATGTCTAGTCGGACTTTCCTGGTAAACAAATGTAAAATAAATAATAAAATAAATAAAAAGAGAAATGAACATAAATTGGTTAATTATTGAACAGATAAATAACACACAATAACAATTAATGGATTAAAACATGATGGCTGCAAGGAAAAGATCAAACTGGGGTGTTTTGAATTTAGTAATAATTTACAAACCAGTAGAATATAGCTTAAAATGATAAAAGAGGGGTGTGTGGTCAAGATGGTGACTTGGTAACAGCATAGTTCTTTAGCTCATCTATAAAAATTAATTTCTGACAGGAATTTTCATTTTTAAATGGTATATGACTAAATATTTTACATCAGTCTACACTAAATACTTTTTGGAATACTACTGAAAGGTTTTTATCTACGGATTTTTTTTTAATTCCTGTCATTTCAACTCAAAAAGATGCATCTTTTGCAGCTACTCAGAATGAGTCGTACAAAAAATACCACACAGGATTCTTCACTGAAAAGGGAGCTGCAATCTTTATTGTCTAACATTCAGGACTTATCAATAAAAATTGATAAAACAGACAACAAACTGGATGCTGTTAAAGATAAATGTACTCAACAATTAGAACAACTTCAATAAGTAGTAAATTTCAGGCATAGAATAATCACTTGATGATATGGATAACAGAATCACTGAAGAAGAGGCTCAAACTGAGCTTTTGTTAAAACAAAATACTTTTTTGTTAGAAAAGATAGATGCTCTAGAGAATAGATCAAGAAGAACTAATCTATGAATATATGGTCTAGCAGAGAAATCCGAAGGAGACAGCATAATTAACTTTCTTACACCTTGGATACCTTCCACTTTAAAACTACCTGAATCTTTCAACTATGGCATTAAAAGAGCCCATAGAACTACATCTACATTGGTAACATCAGATAAATCAAATAATAAACCCCGATCTATAACTGTGAAGTTTTTCTTTAGTCAAGACAAAGAATTAGTATTAAAAACTGCATGGGTAAACTCACCAATTAAATTACAAGACTGTATCATCAGATTTGATAATGATTATTCTTCAAAAGTAGTAATAAAAATAAGAGAATTTTTTTCCTTTGGTGAAAGTATTAAGGAAAAAAACAACCTAAAGCACATCTATTATTCCCTGCAAGACTGAAAATCTTCCTTCCTGAAGGTATAAAAACTTTTTACTCACTGGAACTGGCTACTCAATTTATATTAAATGGAATCCATATGTTTATTTGTTCTTAAGTTAAATCTGACATTACTTCTACTTCAGATCTTTAAACTAAATGTTTTTATATTTAATATGTTATTTTTAATCGTCACAAAACAAATGAATAATATCTTATAGGGCATAAAACAAAAGGTAGGAAGGAAGGGAGAGGAGGAGGGACTATATCATATGTATGTGAGTATATATTTATATATATGTGTGTGTGTGTGTGTGTGTGTGTGTGTGTGTGTGTGTGTGTGTGTGTGTGTGTGTGTGTGTATGTATGTATATATATATATATATATATATATATATATATATATATATAGAGAGAGAGAGAGAGAGAGAGAGTTCCAGTTTAATCCCGAAATACTGAAATCTCGAATTTCAGTATCTCGAGACCATAAAGTCGAATTTTCAAAATAGCAAAAGTGCATAATCTCAAAGAATTCAAGGTTATGGCTTTACTTTACGTGATGTGTAGTGCGTTGTGTAGATGGTGTCTGGTGTAGTATGTGGATTTAGGTGTAATTTAAGGTAAGTGAGTGTTTTGTAGGGGTTCTGGGTAGGTGTTTGAGTGTATGTGAGTGTGTTAGTAAGTTGTACGCGTCAGTTAGGGTAGGCAGGTAAAAGTATCAGTGTTTAAGTGTTGGATGTGGTGGTGTTTGTATATCTGTGATATGTGTGTGTGTGTGTGTGTGTGTGTGTGTGTGTGTGTGTGTGTGTGTGTGTGTGTGTGTGTGTGTAAGGGACTATAGAATGTCTGGGTGTGAGTTTACTGTCTTTTTCTGTTTGTGCAATCTCAGAGTTAGTATATATAAGTAGGCAGGGAGTGGGGGGTGCATCCCCCCACATGGGTGAAGGGGGGCTTGCCCCTGCTTATATGTAGTGTAGGTTTGTTAATTTGTGGTTTTGTGTTTGTGTGTGTTTTATTTGTTTATTTGTTGTAGTGTGGGGTGGATGGTGTATGTGTTGTGTGGTGTATGGTGTGTTTATGTTCACGATTTTGTGTTTCGTGATTTTGGGGTTTTGGGATTTCCAGTGTTTGACTTTATGGCCTCGAGATACTGAAATTTGAGATTTCAGTATTTTGAAATTATAAAGTGGAACTATATATATAAGGGAAAGGGAAACATATACATAATTTAATTGGCATAACTTGTTATTTTAATAGTGTAAGTTTGTTCTCTGTCAAGTATCATTTACTCTTGAACACTATTATAATAATTTTGCTTATGACACATAAAAATGCATATCTGAACTGTTAAATGAAACTTTTAATTAGGCTGCTGATGCTTTGTGAGTAGAGTTGTGCTTCTCTGTAGTGTTCTACCTTCGACTATGCAGTTGTGAGAAACATTTAGAGTTTGACTGGTAGCATTTGTTGTTTTGACTGTCAGCTGCTACATCTTCTTTTGCATATAGGTGATGTTTACTTTTTGCTATTTGTAGGGGTTTGTGTGTTTTGTGTGTCATATAGTTTGAATTATTGGGTCCTCTTTGTGTCTATTGTTGCTGATGGTGATTTGCTGAATGGATGGGACATTTTTGTATTTATTGTGTGACCATTGGAGGGACTTTGGATGCTAGCTGAACTTAATGCTGCTTATTTTTTTTTCTTTCTTTGTGTTTGCTTTCCTATGGTGTGTGCCTGCCTGCTTGGTTTGCTCGTAGACAACAAAAATCTTCTACTAAGCCTACTTACTTTTTTAAATCTTCCCGCTGAGTGCACGAGCCAACCTTTTCATAACAGCACAATGTAAACCACTTCGCAAGAACACTGATGTTGCTAAAATCGCACTATTAACAACTAATAATTTAGTTCCAAGTTTATGTCTTCAGCGAGAGAAATGGTAACATGCTGAATTTAAGTGCAAAACACAAAAATTATACATACTTATGGGAATTTAACATGGTTATAAGACCCGGAATAAATACTTTGTTAGATAAGCTATCATTAAAAATGTACAAATTTTTATACTGATTGAAAGATATTTGTTAACACACTAAAAGTCCATATGAATTCTTTAAATAATATCACTGCTTACATGTAAAATGTACATTAGGAAGGGTTCCTATAATGTGGTCTCGGAGTTGGTATATTTAAAGAACTGGGGGTGTGGGGGGTGCAGGGGGCTTGCCCCCCTGCTTGCAACAGTTAGTTTACTATTGCATCTTTTATTTTTTTCTGTGTTCGAACTTCAGCAAGTTCGACTATATGGTTTCGACCATATAGGGTTCGAACTTGTTGAAGTTCAATAATGTAATAGGAACCCCATTAGGAAGCTTATGAAGTATATTTGTCAGTTGTTTAATAATATACAGAAAGTATGGTCATATATTAATTCATTTGTAGAGCATCATTTCTTATTAGTGGTCAGTCATGATTATCAGTCACTGTATAAACAACGAAAAGACTGCTTTTGATCTTTTTTTCATTTTACTATAAGCCTAATGTAAACATTAATACACCACTGAAAACAGGCAAAATTATTTGATACTTGCAAGATGTATGCTGACAGGAAAAAAGATGTTATAAATGTCATTTTGTTAGGTTTTACCCCAATTTCTAATTTGTTGTTAGATGGTGCAGATACAACTGAAATGACTTGCTTACAATTAATTTTTAAGTTGATCTTTATTATATTGAATGTTTGCTCATATTGTAATTACATTACTTGTAGAGGTGCCCATTTTTTATTAGCAGATAACCAAGAACATAAGTTATTTTGTAAATAATGTAAAGTATGCTGTGAATTCTAAATGCTTAAAGTACAAGCCAAATGCAAAATGATTAGGACAATTGCTTGTTTAATGATTGCTAGAAGAGATGGACCTTTGGCTGAAGGTACCTAATCTATGTATTCATTAGCAAACAAAGATAAAAAATATACTTCTATATTTTTATACTTTGGCAGAGATGGATATTGGGACATTTTAATAGAAATGGCTTCACTTTCCTTAAGTGCTTCTGGTTGATACAATGGAAGATTCATTGTAACTAAACTACAAATAAAGACCAAGGTTCCATTGACCCTGTTCATTTTATTAAAAGTTATTGAATAGTTTGCTACACAGTTTGTTTTAATATACATATACAATTACTTAAAATACCGTCAGCATAGTGTTTAACTTTTATACCTGAATGTTTTGTTTTATTTGACATTAGTCCTAATATATATTGACATAATTATTTCAAAGCATATTAGAATGTGATTATTAGATTTACTTATTGTATATTTTTAAAACAATTATATATCTTTGTTTAAAAGATGATCATATTCATATTGAGTTAAGAGATTTTCCTTATTATTATTATAAAATATTATAGAAGTCTTAAATTTATGCCAAGATTACATTTCACAAATATATAAATAATTAATAACATCAATAGTAAGACAGAGTAGCTATAGTTGTGTTTAGAAGACATGGTTAGAGGGTTAGCTTGGATAGATTTTCTATTCAAGCTTGGGGTTTTGCACATCATAGTAGTGGATGATGGGGTTTTTAATCAGCTTACAAAGTTTGTAGAATTAAGTTTTTTTTTCAGTTGGTGTCCACCAGAATTAGTTCCATTGCTTTTATATACCTATTCAAAAATGTTTTATAAACATGTATGCAATTTCCCACAAATGTAAGTACATAGAATAATCCTAAATTGGCATCATTAAAAATGAGTATGAAATGTTTATCTACTAATATAAATGAGCTAAATAATAATATTAAAAGAAAAAAACTTATTTAAATATATTAATTTATATAAACCTCATCTGGTCTTTCTACAGGAAACTCACCTATTAAAAGAGGATGTAGATAAACTTAATTTTAATAATTATACAGTTTTAGTAAACTCTCATTATACACAAAAGAAAAGAGGTGTAGCAATACTAATGAGAAGTACTACCTTAAATTATAAATTCTCAATACATTTTGCAATTCCTCTGGTATGATGTGTTTGGTATCCCTTAAAATGAATGGGAAAATTTACACCTTAATTAATCTATACTGGATGCCTGGATTAGAGGCTAAAACAGCTAAGCATCAGTTTGAAGAAATTATTTATAATAGCAAAGGAAGTATTACTTTGGCGGGGTTTTCAATTTTATTTTAGATTATAAAGATATCAATACAAACTGCAAATGTAGAAAATCTGTAACTTCAAAGGCATTAATGAAATTTATAGAATTAACAAATATTAAAGATATTAATGAATTTGCAGAGCCAAACTCACTATTTTTACATTCTATTCATATCGTCATAAGTCTCTCTCTAGAATAGATAGGGTATATCTATCAAATGGTATAATAAAGTTAAAGTGAAAACTATAACTTGCCCACTGTCTGATCACAACACAATTACCTTTGAATTAGGAACTATCCCTGCATATGCATTGCCCATCACTAGAATACCTGAATATATAATAAATTTAAAAGAATTTAAAGACTTTTACATAAAAGAGATAAAGACATTTCTTGAAGTTATTACTGAGGACATATCAGAAATTTATGTTTGGGATTCTTTAAAATCTTACATTTATGGTAAAACGTTATCTTGGTTTATTAATAAGAAGAAACAATGGAACAAAGAAATGTTAGAGTTACAAAATAAATTAGACAAACTAAACTTAGAAATACAAAAAGAAATGCAAATTTAAAGGAGAATTTCAACACATAAACAATAAATATTTAGAAATACTTCATCATAAAATCATGATCAGTATCGAAACAATTAAATTAAATTCATATTCTATGAATCCTACTAATCAAAAACAATTAGCAAATAGAACAAAAAAAGATTAAATCTAAACAAATAAAAGAGCTCTATGTACCAGGTAATAAATAGAAAGCTACTAATATAAATAACATCATGGAGGCATTCAGAATTCATTTTAAGACACCTAATACACCAAATACAGACATAACAGCTTCCAAAGGTATTAAATTGTTCCTAGATAAACACATTGGCAATAAATTAACTCAGGAATAGGTAGTCCTCTTAGATAAACCTATTACAATGACAGAATTAAAATCACAAATTAAAAATTTGAAAACACATAAAGCCCCAGGAATGGATAATATTTTACTTAAAATGTACAAATTAATGACTGATAAAGCCCTAACTCTTTCATTAAAAATATATACATTAGTGAAACAAAATATAAAGATAAACTGAAAATAAACATGTCACCCACCAAGGGATAAATGCTCCGTAGCCAAGAAAATGCGAAGTAACTGTACTAAATAAAAATGGTCAGGAGCAACACAGCACAGAACCAAAAGTTCAGTATATATCTATGCACTCGAAGTATAGTCTCTAACAATGATAGTATTTGATATGAATTCCAACAGCAGGTAGATAAAATCCAGAGCAAAGTAAAAATAATATCCTTTGATAAAATCCAGAGGCAAAGTAAAAATAATATCCTTTGATAAAATCCAGAGGCAAAGTAAAAATAATATCATTTGATAAAATCCAGAGGCAAAGTAAAAATAATATCCTTTGATAAAATCCAGAGGCGCTTACCTTCACATGTTTCTGGAATAAAAGGATATTATTTTTACTTTGCCTCTGGATTTTATCTACCTGCTGTTGGAATTCATATCAAATACTATCATTATTAGAGACTATACTTCAAGTGCATAGATATATGCTGAACTTTTGGTTCTGTGCTGGGTTGCTCCTGAGCATTTATATTTATTAAAAATATAAAGATACTTCCTTCATGGAAATATTCTTTAATATCACAAATTTTAAAATCTGGTAAAGATGAAAAACAATGCTCTTCATAGAGGCCCATATATTGAGTAAATATAGACTACAAAATGTTAATGGCAATTTATGCAAATAGAATACAACATTTCTTCCCCTCGTAGTACATGAAGATCAAACAGGTTTTATAAAGGGAAGAAACGCAATAATAGTAAAATAATTTTAACATTAGTAGATCACATTATACTTCAACAGAAAAAAATAACTATAGTAAGTATAGATATAAACTGTGCCTTTGATTCTGTAAATTGGTTTTATCTATTTCTAGTATTAGAGGAATACAAATTCCCAAAAGACTTTATAAATACAATCAAAATGTTATATGAAAATACATTTACTTACATTAAGTTAAGGCCCTTTCATTCTACATCTCTTGAAATCACTAATGGAACTAAACAAGGCTGCCCATTGTCTCCATTGTTCTTTGCTTTATTGATTGAACCTCTTGCGAATTGCATTAGAATTGACACAAATATTAAAGGTATTCAAATTAACAAAGGACCAGAATTAAAACTTTAGTTGTTTGTGGATGATATTCTATTTACCCTAACTAACAAAAAAGATTCCTTAGAAGCATTATTTAACATCATGGTTAACTTTGAAAACATCTCCAGTCTTTGTTTTAACAAAAAATATAAAACTAGAATGCTACCTATAAACAGTAAAAGGAAAACTATAGATAAAAAGATTTCAAGCTGTATTGAACTAGATAGTAAGATTAAATACCTGGGCATTTTAATAACAGAAGATCTAAATGGGACCATACTATTAAACTATACTACTATTTTAAATAAAATCAAACAGATGATGACTAATTGAAATAGATTATTTTTCACAATGGAGGATAGGTTACATTAATCAAAACAATTGTTTTTCCCAAGATATTATACCTTATTCAAGTTTTATCTCTCCCCCTCCTAAACACATTATTCAAAAATGTAACAAATTGACATTAAAAATGTTATGGTTCCCTAACAAATCTAGAATAGCTCTAAATAATCATATGTTGATTTGGGAAGAAGGAAGAATTAACCTTCCAGATAAAGAGATATATGCTTTGTCTTCAGTTATTAAAAATATAACATTATGGTTCAACTTTATATATTCTTCTGCTTGGAAACAATTATAGGAACAAAGCCAGAATTTTTCAATAATTTGCCAAACTATTTTTTTGGATGATTAAAGAAGTTATTCTAGAGAACAAAAAGATAAAAATATTATCACAATTTATAACCAATACCTTATTCATATTCAAGAATTTCTTGAATAAGAACCCTAATATTAAAGTTTGGTCTTTCTTGCTTCTTCCTATAGCTAGCACGTATTATAATATAAATACCTTTACCTTCAATATAATGAAAAAACTTAAATGTAAAAACCTAATATTTTGGCATCAATTGACAGACTTGGGAAAAGTTTTACAACTTAATCAAATAATGAATAAATATGATATAGATAATAACAAGCGGTTAACATTACAATCTTTAAGGCAATATGTTATCAATAAGACTGAACTAATACACCTATCAAATAAACATGAATTTTCAAAATTTATGGAATTTATTATTTTTATAACAAATCAACCAGTTCAAGGAAGTGGATATTTGTCTAAAATATATAAATATAAAATTACTAAAAGAACAAAAATGTATCACAAAAAAACTTTTGGGACTATTTCACACTCATTAATAATTATCCAACAGAGAATGATAAAAATTCATACTTACGTCTTCTAAATAAACATTATCTTTTCATTGGCAAGTATTTTCCTGGAAATTTCTACACAAGACTTATATTACACCTCATAAAATTGAAATAATGTATGGAACTGAAGAAAAATGTTGGAGATGTCTGTTAAAATTAAAGGCAGATTGGCAACACATATTTTACGACTATACTCTTTGTAATATTTACTGGAAGGAAATGAATAATTTCCTTCAAACTGTCTTTAATGACAACTTTCGATTGACAAAAGCTTTAGTTCTGTTTAATGTACTGATCTCAAAAGATATTCCAAGAATTAAATATTCAATTCCCTGGTCTCTATTAGCCATAGCTCGAAAATTCTTAACTGTTAAATGAAAAAATCCTTCTCCTACTTTTAGTGAATTTAAGAATCTAGGCAATTTGTTGGTTATATGGGAATTGCTATTTTAAAGTCTAGGACGAATAGAATTAGTTCTCAACATAATTCTTGGTTAAAAAATGAAAATATTAAAGAAAACAAACATTAATATACATTAATAAATTATGTAAATTGTATAAGTCAAATAATTTATAAACTCTGGTTAGACACCTTTGTATAAAGTTTTTTTTTTCCCTTAGGTTCTTTATATTCTTAGAATTATTATAATACGTTTTCATCTTCTATCATATATGTTGTTAATATTGATTAATGTTGATATATATGTTGTATTTTTTCATATTTGACATGTAACTTATTATATTTATGAAAATCAATAAAAAAGAAATTGAAAAAAAATGATAAGAGAGCTATGAAAGGAGAAGTTATGGATATGAGCAGGAAGATAAATGGACAGAGGAGGACATGTAGCTTGTGGTATGGTGTGAGAAAAGGAGCAAGAGTAAGAGTATAGGAAATAAGTGTCCCATGAGGAGAAGCAATAAGGTACAAAGACTGGTTTAGCAAAGTGGCTGTAGGAGCTGGAGGAAAGTAATTTGAGTAAAGCTAGCCAGGTGAGCATGAAGAACATAGCCATCTTGGCACAAATGTTTAAGCAAAGTTTTGAAACTACAGTATTTAACTTTTGTCTGTTTTAACTGTGTGGGGATTTAATTCTAGAGGTTTGACATATAATGAGAGTAGAGAGATTATCCCACAGTGTTAAATGTCTTACTGATACATAGTAAAAGTTTATTCCTAGACCAACGGTATCTATATAATATATATAATAGTACAGTAGGGTATTTTATAATGCTGGACATTTCTCTGGAGAACACAGTAGGTTGTGGGCAATGATTAGTTGTGAGTATCTCAACTGTTTGGGACTTCAAGCCAATTTAATTATTTTAATACAAGGCAGTGCTGTGTTTTTTTAAGATTGGTTGGCTAGAAATTTAGCTATTTTGTAGTAGCAGAGGCTAGTTTAGTTTTATATGTAGTGTTGATATTTGTAAGAATATGAGAAGCATATAATATAGAAGGAAGGTCGTATGTTGTTGCTAAGGTAATCCTTACTTGGTCTGTCAGGTAGTGTTTGGCCCTGCACAGGGAGCTGAGTTTTCAGTGAGTTTTCTTGATGGAATGAAGTATGTGGTGATCAGATTTGAGATTGTCATCTATTATGAATATAAGTAGTTTAGTTTGACTTATAATGTCTATTTTTGTGTTATGACTGGAGGTAATATGAAATGTGTGCTTCTGGTTAAGTGGTTGTTCTGGAGTAAATAGCATGCATTTGTTTGTTGGCATTAAGCAGCAAGTTAGCCATATTTCATAAGTAAGTTAATTGGATCCAGAAAAAAAAAGGTTTTAATCCCCTGTGCTCCTCACTCATGATGTCAAGTTCAGAGCACAGTGCTACCTTTGGTGTGTACCATACCAGGCACCTGCAGCAACTGGAAAGACCTCAAAGGTTTCCTAGAAAGAAAAGTCAGGGTCTTCAGCATATGTTATACACTGACAGACTGAAATCACTGTCACTATACTCTGTGTGCTCCATATAAAGCACTCTCAGATCCTGCTATAATGTAAATGCTGCACATTCATAGATCAAATGGTATAATATGCACTCACTCTAGGGAATTCAACCTAGTATGTAACATCAACAGGACTTGCTGGAGAGACAGATCTGTCTCACAGAGCTTACCTCTCCTCTGGAACAAACTTACAATTCAGGTGAAGCAGAGCCCCTCGCTGACCCTATTTAAGTGTAATTTGGATGACTGGATGGGAAACAGCAAATTCACCGTGGGAGTGCTACCCGTGTCTCTCTTGGACAGGGGGAAGGAGCTGTTGACTGAGTTCTGCTTAATACCTTGATATTCTGCAAACAGTGGTTGTACTTGGCTAGGCTGGTAAGGGCCCTAGGGCCATTAGCCTAATAAACTCCTGTAATCCTATGTTCCTATGATTTAATCAAGCATATTTTGATTTAAATTAACTCTGACAACTTTCTAATAAAAGAGAATGAAAGCACTTGGCTAAAATACCTCTTGGATGTGTCTTGTTTATAATTAAAGGTGGCAAAGTGTTTGTTGTGTCAGTTTTCCACAAAATGTTCTGGTTATTTTTAAGCTTTTGTGGGATACTGTATTAAATGCATTGAAAAGATTAAGGAAAAGTGAAGAAAAAAGGTTACCCTCATTTCTGTATTGGTTTACTATGTTGGTGAATTTAAGGCGTACAGTAGTAGTACTGTGGTTGGGCCTAAAACCATGCTGAGTGTTTTGAGAGGACATTGTGTTTGGTTATATATTTTGTAAGCTGACAGTGAACACATTTTTTGAGGATTTTAGAGAAGGGTGATAGGACAGCAATAGGTCTATAGTTTGTTAACTCTTTTGAAGTACCTCCTTTGTGAAGGGATATAATAATGGATTTTTTTCCAGATGGATGAGACATAGTTTTCAGTTATTGTCTGTTTGATTATAATGGAGACAGGGAAGGTTAGTGCTTCTGCACCTATTTTGAGGAATTCAGTGGATACGTTATCAACAGCTGAGGTTTTGTTTTTAATTTGACAAGTAATTTTTTATGGGTGATGTTGAGACAGTCTGAAAACTAAAAGACAGTGTGTTGCTTTTGAGGACAGATGGAAATTGGAGGGATGAAGTGAGCTAGTCATTGGTTAGTGACAGAACACACTGTATACAATGAGTGTTGAACTGAGTGCCAGTGGACTCTGTTGTTTGACGTAGATGGACAGGGTGTAGTGGTATAGCTGCGGTGTAACAGTTTTAGAGAGGACCAAAAAAGCTTGGGGTTCTTTGGTTTTCTGGGGGGGGGGGGGATTACTGTAATATGATTTCTTGTCCTATTTATGAAGGATCTTGGTACAGTTTCTGAAATATCTAAAATTTTGGTAGGCATGTTGTGTTTTATTCTTATGCTGTTCTTTCCATGCTTTATCTGTTTGCAGCATGAGCTGTTTGGTCTCTTTTGTCAATCATGACAGTGTTAGATTCTGCCCTTCTTGTCCTAACTGGTGCCAAATCATTTAGTATTTTTAGGAAGGTGTAACTGAAGTGAGTAACTGCTTCATCTAGAGACATTACTCTTAATACATCCAGTTGTAGTGGGACAGGGCTGTAATAAATGTATCTTTGTCAAATTTGGTCAAATTACATACTTGTTTATAGATTACTTGTTTGGGTGAACCATGTTGTTGTTTGATTACAGAGGCTGGGAAGTGGTCACTTATAGTATCTGGTAAGCAACCAGATGATTTTATATTCTGGGGTTTGTTTGGCAATATCCAGTCGAGCGGACTGCCCTGTTAGTGCTACTGTTGATTCTAGTGGTGGAGCTTATTAGCTAGGTGAAGCCAAACAGGTGAATGGAGTCCTTGAGGTTGCTTCTGTTTATGGATTGCCAGTCTATATTTAGGTACCTAAGAGGATGATGTCAGATATCTAGTGTAGGATATTTTAGGATATGGTAATGTTGCCTGGTTGGATTATACTGCTGGGGTACTTATAGATTTGTTTATACTGATCTGGAGGTATGCAATCAGAAGTTAGATATTTAGATGGCCAAGAGTTATTTCTAAGTTGTTTTTATAAATAATAGCAATACCATCTGTTTTTTTTTTTTATTTCTGTCTATTCTGAATATGTTAAAAAAAGGAAGAATAACTTCATTGTCAGCTATTTCTTGTTTTAACTAGGTTTCATTGGTGGTTAGAATGTCTGGGGAATAAAAATCTAGACAAGCGTAGATATTGTCTATTTTGTTGCTTATGCTTGTGAGGTTAATGTTGAAAATAATGAGGTTAGTTTCATTACCTGGTGGGGAAATTGTGTTGGAAGCATTGGAAAGTAATTTGTTGGTCATGGTGGCTAGTTGATGTGTGAGTCAGGGGTCAGGGTGAATATCTCCACTAAGTTTCAGGATGGAGCTGGGGTGAGTAGAGATATGGGGTCATTTATATTTGTATTTGACTTTCAGTACTGCTGACAAAGTGCTATTCTTAACAGAATTGAGCATGTATATTGGTACGGAGAAGAAAAGACAGACAGGGAGCGAAAGAAAGTTTTGTGATGTAATGTACATGTGTTTGTGATGGAGGTGGGATGCGATGTGGGAATATTATGGTAGTTAGTGAAGTGAACTTGTGTTGTGAGTGTACAAAGTAGTATGAACTGACATTATCATTGTGAGTTGGGATGGTGAGAGTTTAGATGGCGGGTAGAAGAAGGTGTAGGTTTGATAAGATGATGGCACTGTGGTATATTAATGAAAGGAGTGTTATGAGAACTGGGGAGAAAGAGGTGTGATAAAGGGTGGGGAGATGCTTGCAGGGTAGTATATAGATAGTTAAGGTAGAGGTGAGTGGGTCAGTTGTGTGCAGAAAGCTGTACTGTATCAGTTTGTAGGCAGGGGAAGGAGAAGAAGTGACTAGTGCCTAGATGAGGGACGAGACAAAAATGTGTACTGCCGAGAAGGAGAGTACTCCAAAGTAATAGCTATAAGTAGTTATATGAGTATGTAGAAAAGTGCTTTTGTGGTATTGGTATATATGTGTGTGCACGTATGTGTAAGTATAATCTACAAGTGTGTGTGTGTGTGTGTGTGTGTGTGTGTGTGTGTGTGTGTGTGTGTGTGTGTGTGTGTGTGTGTGTGTGTGTGTGTGTGTGTGTGTGTATGCAGGGGGACACTCATGGGCATTTCCCTAGCCTGAACTAATGCAGTTACTTTTACAAACAATTAGCTGAGAAGAAGATGCAAGCCTTGCAGACAAATAATTTAATAGGAACTGCTAGTTCAGTTCCAACAGCAGAGGTAACTTGTATTTGCTAATTTAGATGTGCAATGCCTTCTTGTGTCTGGTAAAAGAAGAACCCAAACTGTAACTTGAAGTAACTTAAAAGAAAAGTGTGGTAAGAAAAAAGCAGTTAAGATTCTAGTTTCTAAAGTTGACAGTCACAGCCACAGCTATAAACAGTGTGTTAGTATGGAAGCATTAAATAAGCTTGCAATCCTGAAATGTCGAATTTCAGAATCTCAAGCCCATAAAGTGGAAGGATCGGAGGATCGCAACCCCAGAAGCATGAAATTCAAAATCTCGAATGCCGGAGATTTTGAATTAGCAGTTCTGGTGTTGCGCTGTGTTCATGGATTCAGGTAAGTTTTTATGTTTAAGGGTGTTGGGTAGGGGCTGTAGTGTGTGTTAGTGTGTGTTGTTACTGTGATGTGTGAGTGTGAGAGGAATGTAGTTTGTGTGGTGGTGTTTCATGTGTGTGTATGTAGTGCAACCTTGGAGTTAGAATATTTAAGTAGGGGGGTGGGGGGCACATCCCCCCACATGGGGAGGGTGCAGGGGGGGTTGCCCCCTCTGCATATAGTAAGGGTAGGTGTGTGTGCTTGTTTAGTTGTGTGCGTGTGTGTTGTATTGGTTTATGAAAGTGTCGGGAGATGTGTGTGTCTGTGTTTGTATGTGTTGCGCAATGTGTGCTGTGTGTTTTCGAGGTTTTGTGGTTTCGGGAGTTTGAATATCGCGGTTTTGTGATTTCGGGATTTAGGGTTTCACGGTTTTGTGTTTTCAGGTATTTGGATTTTCCACTTTATGGTCTTGAGGTTCTCAAATTCGAGATTTCAGGATTTCGAACTTATAAAGTGAATCTGTTAGCACACAGTGAAGGAACAAGAAAATAAGAAAAAAACCTGTGTTCATCACTGATAATGTAGCTAACCAGGCACATCCAGCAACTGGAATGTCTAGGAAGGTTCCTCACTAAAAGAATACAGGACATAAATAACACCCTATGCAGACCACCTGAAAGCCTTATCGCTGTGTGCTGTGTTCTACAGGCTGCTGAGTAGAGATCTATGCCTAGAATACAGTGCATTGTAGCACCTCACTTTGATGGACCTCCTGCATATCTGCAAAACAGCAGGACCAGACTCACCAATTGTAAAGACTTAAAACTTGTCTGCGATATAAATAGGACCTATTGGAGAGACAGGTTTGTATCCTACAGACTACCCCATACTCTGAAACAGGCTTTTCATCCAGGTGAAGCAGAGTTCCTCCCTAACCCAATTCAAGTATAACCTAGACAGCTGGATGGGGAATCAGCAATTCACCCCTTGTTTAGTACCCATGTGTCTAATGGATATAGCCAGCTGTAAATGGTTCATATAGAAGTCCATCTTCTTATAGATTCATAGATGCATAGATACATAGATTGTTACTAGGCTAATAACCCAGGGGGTGTTTCTAAGCCTAGGCAAATTTTCCTGAAATAATTATGATGTCCTGTATTCAAATAGGAAATTGAGGGCCAGGCATTTATTAGCTACCTCTGTCCATAAGGTATATGGGTGCCAGGCCCAGTGTACATTTTCTATAACCCATACATTGGTCTAAGTTATGCTTAAACTGGGAAAGAGACAAACTCAGCTTCACATGGATGAGAAGCCTGCTTCATGGGAGGAGCAGTCTCTGGGACACATATCTGTCTCTACAGCATGTTCTATTTAAGTCACAGACAAAATTCATGTCCTTAGACCCTGTATTTGTGGTATTGTTTGACTTATGAATATGTAGGAGATTCATAAGTGTGGAGTTTGCATATGCCTTGTAAGCCAGGCATAGATCACCACTCAGCAATCTACAGGAGACTGAGTAGAAGGAAAGAGCTTTAAGGTGCTCTGCATAAAGAAGGTTTGTTACGCCTTCTCTTCTTTTTGTAAGGAACCATTGAAGTCACTACAGTTGCTACATATACCTGGTCAGGTACATGCCAATGGCAGTGTTGGAACCGCTGAAGTCACTATAGTTGCTACATATACCTGTTCAGGTAAATGCCAAAGGCAGTGTTGGAACCACTGAAGTCACTATAGTTGCTACATATACCTGGTCAGGTACATACAAAGGCAGCGTTGGAACTGCTGACATCACTATAGTTGCTACATATACCTGGTCAGGTACATGCCAAAGGCAGCGTTGGAGCTGCTGAAGTCACTACAGTTGCTACATATACCTGGTCAGGTACATACAAAGGCAGCATTGGAACCGCTGAAGTCACTACAGTTGCTACATATACCTGGTCAGGTACATACAAAGGCAGCGTTGGAACCGCTGAAGTCACTACAGTTGCTACATATACCTGGTCAGGTACATGCCAAAGGCAGCGTTGGAACCGCTGAAGTGACTACAGTTGCTACATATACCTGGTCAGGTACATACAAAGGCAGCGTTGTACTCTGTGAATGGTGGACGAAGGGCGGAGTACTGTGGCATAATGATCTCTTTGGACCTACATGCCACGTCTTTACTTATGAGTCGCACAACATAAAATGATTTTCTCATGAATGTTGCCATATGGCGGCCAAAGGTAAGGCTACTGTCTACATATGTACCCAGATCCCGGACCACTGGTTTGACTCCTTGGGGCACATTATCAGCATGGTAAATTGCCAGGATGGTTGACTTCCCAAAGGGTACAATTATGCATTTCTTAGCATTGAGTTTAAGACCATGGCTTTGGAACCATTTGTTAGTCAAAGATAGACCTTCTTGAAGAATGCTAGTGTCTGCAGGGGAGTTGATGAAACCCACAGCTTGCAAACATTGTCAGCCATAAACCTTCAGCATTTTCTTCCATTTCAGAGAAACAGATGCAAAAAAAGGGCTAGGTCCAGTACTGACCCCTAGGGGACTCTACTAGTGATTGGCCTCTTAGTGCAGAAGGCCCTTCTATTTTGACCTCCTTGGTCCTATCAGTAAGCCAACTGGCTATCCAGAGGGGGATGAAATGGTTTATGCCTAAATTAGTGAGTGTGTCTATAATGCCTGAGTGGGATATTGTACAGTATGTATCAAAAGCCTTGGCCAGGTCGAGGTAAGTTGTATGCACAGTCTTACCTTTATCCAGTGCTTTGGTGACCCTATCAAAAAAAGATCACCAGATTTAATAGGCATGACCTTCCTTTAACAAAGCCGAACTGTGATGGGTCCAGCATTTGCAGGTCACCCGTGTCCTCATTTATCATGTCCATGATGATTCTTTTCATGGCCTTACATATCAGGCTGGTAAGAATTATGGGCCTGTCCAGATAAGTGGTCGGACCTCCTTTGTGCAGGGAAATGACTGTCCTTAGGTACAAAGCCTTACTGAAGGCTCCAGTTGAAGAGTGATTCAAATGGACCAGAGAGGTCATATTTCATGTTATTTATTAAACATCCTAGGATGTTACTGGGGCCCATCAATGCAGCATTTTTGGCCTTGAAAAGTGCATTAATGAGCTGCTCCCTTAGTAATGGCTGAGGGGATTATAGGTTCATAGGTTCATAGGTTGATACTAGGCTATCTGCCCTAGGGCATTTATAAGCCTAGCCAGAGTGTGTTTGGCTTTCACCACCCTTTTAGATTAGTTGACTGTGCCTCTGTATAGTAGGTCACAGAAGATAGCCCTTTTAAGGTTAGTTTACTGTGCCTCTGTCTAGTAGGGACACAGAAGAGATCACAGGGGTAAACCTACAATCTCCCATCCACTCGTCAAGATTTCTCTTGAAGATGGTCACTGCCTAACATGGATTGGGATTTTGTTCCAGAGTGAGGGGAGCCTCTGGGATATGAATCTGTCCCTCCAGCATGTTCTCTTTATTTCTGTGCTGAGGTTTAAGTCCTTGGAGCATGTAGCTTTAAGGGATTTGGATTTCCTGAGGTGGAGCATGTCCATTAATTCTGGGTTGGACATGGCTTTATACATCAGGCATAGATCGCCTCTGAGTAGGCGGTAAGCAACTGAGTAGAGCTGGAGTTTCCTTAGCCTAACTGCGTAGGGCATCTGTGAGTCTCTTGATCCTCTTGGTGAGGTACTTTTGGGGTCTTTCCAGTTGCTGCAGGTGTCGGGTAAGGTACATCCCAAATGGGGCATTGTATTCAATTATGGGCCTGATGAGTGATGAGTAGAGGGGCACAATGACCTCTCTTGATCTAGATGTGAACCCTTTCGTGATAAGGTGGACTATATAGAAGGTCTTTCTAACCACTTTGGCAACGTGATTGTCAAAGGAGAGATTGCTATCTACTTGGGTCCCCAAATCCCTAATTACGTCTTCCGTACTTAATGGATTACCACCTATGTGGTAATTTGTGGGCACTTTGTTTTTCCCAAAGGAGATGACTATGCACTTTTTGGCATTTAGCTTTAGGCCATGGCTCTGGCACCAGTTATCCATCTCTGTGAGACCCTTTTAGAGGATGCTTGTGTCAGTCAGCGAGTCAATTATGGCCCCCAGTTTGCAGTCATCTGCGAACTTGGTCAGCCATAGTCCTCCCGTATTAGCCTGTACCTCAGAGAAATATATACCAAACAAGAGAGGTCCCATGACTGAGCCTTGTGGGATGCCACTTGTAACTGGTTTAGTCTGACATGGCACCTGCAATTCTGACCATGTGGGTTATATCCCTGAGCCAGTTTGCAACCCATCTTCTGACACAGGGGTTGATATTTAAGCTGATGAGCTTATTTATGATGCCCGAGTGGGGTATTGTGTCAAAGGCTTTTGCGAGGTCCAGGTAGGCTGTGTGGACTACCTTCCCTTCATCTATGGCCTTGGTGACTGTTTCAAAGAAGTTGACCAGGTTCAAGAGGCAAGATCTGCCCTTAACAAAGCCGAATTGGGTAGGATCCAGTGTTTGGAGGTTCACAATGTCTTTGTTTATGAGTTCCATGATGATACGCTCCATAGCTTTGCAGACCAGGCTAGTCAGGCTTATAGGGCGATAGTTTCCCGGGTCCATTGTGGCACCACCTTTGTGGAGTGGGACAACTGTTGCTGTATGCCATTCCTTGGGTACATATCCTGTAGTAAGGCTGAGACTAAACAGTGTCTTTATGTGAGGGTTCAGTTCTTCTTGGAGCTTATGTAAGACGCAGCCCGGGACAGCGTCCCATCCCATTGATGCAGTGTTTTTTGCTTTGGAGAGGGCAGCTCTCACCTGTGCATCTGTGATGTCAGGGAGGCTACACTCTGTTGGGATAGACATTTTCTCTTTTGGGGGGGGGTGTTTGCACTGAACCTGTCTGCCAGCATGTTGGCAATGTCTGTGGGTTCAGTGTATTTTTTGTCATTTTGCACTAACTCAGAGCATATCTGGGAGCTGCCACCCAGGTTCCTGACATAACTAAAGAAGGCCTTGTGATTATCTTTAGCGTCTTGTGCAATTTTGCTTTCGAAGCTGGCCTTAGATGATTTTATGAGGGATCGTAGTTTCTTGCTAGTACTGATCAGAGATGCCTTCCCTTTTTGGAATTTTGCTCTATCATGTAGTAGCTTCCTCCTTCTGTTGTATAGCTTATTTATGGCTGGGGTCCACCAGACAGGTCTCCTGCCTTTGGAGGAGTGAGTCTTGGTTTTATTTGGGATAGCACGATCCATACATTCCTGTAGGTGTCCATAGAATGCATTTGTAAAGGATTCTGCGGTTTGGGCCATATTTTCCACTGGCCCGAGGGCTTTGAAGGATTCCACCTCGGCTTTGAGAAGTGTGAAGTTTGCTTTTGAGAAGTTCTTCACCGTGGTTTCCTTGGCTGTGGGTGGGGATGGGATATGGATGTCCAGTGAGATTAATTTATGGTCAGGTCTTACCAATGAGGGGTATACCTCTGGTATGGAACATAGAGTCCCCATGTTGGTGATGATCAGGTCCAATATGTTTTCCCCTCTTGTGGGAGTGGTGACCAGTTGTTCCATAGAATTTGAGTTTATAAATTCTAGGAACCGTTGGGCGAGGGTGTTGGGGCTTGAGTAGTGCTCCCAGTCTATGTTTGGGTAGTTGAAGACACCCAATATAATGGTGTTTGGAGAGACCTTCATATTTTCCAGTGTTCTCAGGAAAGCCGAGTGGGGTTCCTGAGTTTGGGAGGATGGTCTGTAGCAGGCTACAAACTGAAAGGCAGTTTTGCCCACTGTTAGTTGCACATGGATGGTCTCCGATGCTTCGTGCAGTGCCACTAACCTGGAGGTGTGGGTATCTTTGATGAATATGGATACCCCCCCTTTTGTCGTTCGGTCTGAGTTTTGGGGCCAAAAAGCATGGTATGAGGTATAACCTGGTAGTGCTGGGGTGCTCTCAGGAGCCTTGAACCAGGTTTCTGTTACTGCACAGATATTGATATTCTCCACACTGAGGAGAGCCTCGAGTGTGTGCATCTTGAGGTTTAGATTTCTGGCGTTGAGCAGCATTACCCTTAGTTTCTTTTTCCTTGTGTTGTGTATGGAGGTGGGTTTGTCTTTTGAGCCTTCCCTAAAAAAGGCACAATGGGGGTGGCAAGAGCCTTAGCCAGTATTTGAAAGCCCAGGGGTGACAGGTGCAAGCCGTCCCTAGTGAAGCAACGTGGCTTGTCGAGCATGTCATCCCAGGCTGACAGACACTGGATTCACTTTGAATAACACCAATACTTTAGCCAATTGTTAAAATTGATCATTTTGTCTTTATACTGTGGTGTCATTCTTGGTGAGGGTAAGATGCTACTCAAGGTCAGGGTCACACCAGCCTGGGCTACATGATCAGAGAGCTCCTCTATGTCTCTTTTCATGTAGTCCAGGGAGGTACGTCTCAGGTCATTCACACCAGCATGGACAATGACGGAGTCATATTTGTACTTGCTTTGGAGTGACCTGAGTGCTTGTGTTATGTGGCGGATCCTGGCACCCGACAGGCAGCTTACAGTGACATTATCCTTGTTCAGCCTGGTGAGTGGGACATCAGTGTGTCTGACAATAGAGTCACCTATTACAAGTGTATTAGGTGTGTTGTTTAGCCGTAAGGGCTGTGACTGTATGGCACACTGACTTTGTGAACTATGTGATACGTGGGTATTGTTGTGGGGTAATGGTTGCTTGGATGTCTGCTTTGGAGGTCTCTGCTGCTTGGGCAGATTTTTATTTAGAGCCTCTGAGTATGTTTTTGTGTGTTTATGTGTTTGGTTTGCTGTTGCGATAGGTCAGTGTGAGACTAGATTTGTGGTGTGTGTGGTTACCTTCTCCTCCTGACTGACTGCACCAGTACTGAGATGAGAGAGCTCAGTCTCCAGTTTGGCTATATAGTTGCATCTCTCACATATATTTGAGCTTGTTGGGAGGAGGAGGAGGGGGTGGTCTGTGTACATAAGGCAGTTGTAACATTGCCTCAAGATTCCCAGATTCACCAGCTGGACTGGAGAGTAAACCTGAAACTAACTTTTGGACATGCCAGAATAGTATAAGGAACTACTTTTTGACTGATCAAAAAGGACCAATAGGGAGCCAAGTACTTAAAGGGAGTATAAGAGGGTGTAGTGCTTTAGTTTATTAGTGCTTACTTATAATATTACTTATACGAGCAACTGCAGGGCTTTAGAATGAAAACAGAGTGCTTACTTTGAGATTTAGAACAGTTCTAAGGGAAAAAGTGAAGAGCAGACTTTGTGGAGCTGGGAATAGTTTAAACTCGTTTAAGTGGCGCTGCCAGATGCTGCATTATGCGCAAAATCATGCAAAACCACGCAAATGCGGGTTTTAAAGCAGGGAAACTGAAAGAGATAGGAATTGACCCAAAACGGCCAATAAACTACTAGTTTCAGGGCTGAGACCACTCATCCAGGGACAGATAGGCTGCTCAAAGCTCCCCACTCTCACTGGTGAACAGAGAAGCTTCCTCCTATCCAAGTAAGGATATGGGCAACACAGGAAACTATACCACAGTCCGGAATTCAGCAAAACCTGAAATCTGGACTAATCTAGTTCAGCAAAGACGGGAAAAGAGAATATTTTTTTGGGGTTTTTTTTGTTTTTTTTTGTTTTTTTCAGGAAACAGCAGAAAAACACACATAAAACACTGTAAATGCTATAAATAGGCTAGAGTACTTTAGTGTGTAGCCTACAACAGTTATACAATACAAAAACAACTTAAATTGATATAAAACAAGTGCAAAAACTGTAAAAAGCAGAAGGCAAATGCAATTTAAACTTTTTAAAGCACAGATTAGTTAGAAATTCACTTTTTAGGTGGGAAAAGGTAGTCAGAGCAAAAAAACAGAGAAAAAATGGTATGGTACCTTAGTAATGGCTGAGGGGATTATGGTACCTTAGTAATGGCTGAGGGGATTATGATACCTTAGTAATGGTTGAGGGGATTATGGTACCTTAGCAATGGTTGAGGGGATTATGGAATGTGGTATTTCCTTTGGATATTCAGGGGAAAAGTGGGTGGAAAATTTTGAGCTGAACCTTTCAGCCAAAAGGCTGGCAATGGCCTCCAGTTTAGTGTGGTGATGCCATTTATAATAAGTTCTCACACTGTTATGTAGTTCCTCTGAGTTTTTGGACATAGCTGTAGAAAGCTTTGTCATTGTCCTTTGTCTGAAAAGCTACTTTGAAGTATTAATTAACCCTCTTAGATACCTGTTTAGATTAGTTAGGGGAATTTTAGTATGTATGACTTTGTTCCTCCTACACTTGGTGAATATTTTTTTTTCTTTTGTTGTATACCCGATTTATATTGTGATTCCACCAGGGTGACTTGTCTTTTGGGTTTACCTTATTCTTAATATGAGTGGGCACAGCTCACACTATACAGCTATCACTATGGCTGTACAGGGATATTGTATATAGCTCAGCAGATCATATGATGTTTATTGGGTTTGGGGGTGCTTGGAACTTAGCCAAGGAGTTGCTTAGTAGAGACAGGTTAGCCTTGGTTTTTAGTTTTGCTGGTTCCCCGGATTTGATTTTTATTTCAAGTAATACTGCCTTATGACCAGATCTGATGAGGATCGTCACCTCCTCCCCATGTTTATGAATACAAGGTCAAGGATGTTTGTACCCCTGGTCGGAGAGTTGACCAACTGTTCCAGAATGTTAATATTAATGACGTTTAGGAATCACTGAGCTTGTACATTAGAAGTGGTGTACGATTCCAAATCTATAGAGGCGTAGTTGAGATCCCACATGAATATTGTATTGGCCTGAATGGTGATGGACTCTAGTACATTGAGATAGGTAGTATGGGTTTCTTTGGACATCGAGGGGGACCTATAGGCTGCAAGGATGTGGTGTGAGACCCTGTTTATGGTGAGTTACACATGTGAGTTCCAGTGAGCCATACCCTTTAACTAGTTTGGATGTGAGGATGGTTTTAATATAGACTGAGTCTCCTTCACCTTTACTTCCCTACTGTGCAGTAGCTGGTCTAAAGGTGCAAAAGACATGATAACCTTGCATTGCTGGGGTACTCTCCTCGACTTTAAACCATGTCTCCATTACTACATAGATATCTACACTCTCCAGGGAGAGGAAGGTTTGCAGGGAGTGGAGTTTCTTGTTAAGACTTCTAGCATTAATCAGTACCACCTTCAGATATTCCTTCATAGGTTCAGTTAAGTCAGTAGGTTTATCAATTCGGCACTGCCTAAAAAGGTCCCTTTGGGGTGGAAAAGGACTTTGCCAGTATCCAAAAGCCTAATGGGGATAAATGCAGACCATACCTGGTGAAACAACATGGTCTGTCAAACATGTCCTCCCAGGCCATCAAATATTGTACCGTCCTGGATTGGCACTAGAAACTAAGCCAGTTGTTAAAATTAATCATTTTCTGCTGCTAATGTGGCATCATTCTTGGAGAAGGTAATATGTGCATACCTGCCTGAGACACATAATCAGTGAGCTTGATCATGTCTTATGTCATATAGTCATGGAAGGTACATCTCAGGTCATTAACATCCACATGGACTATGAAAGAGTCATACTGGTACCTATGGCTCAATAATCTCAGTGTGTGTGTGATTTGATTGAATGTTGCCCTGGAATTTCAGCTAACTGTGAGTCTCTCTTTACTCAGTCTGGTGAGGGTGACATTTGTGTGCCCCACTATATAATCACCAAAGATCAGGAAATTTGGCTGTGCACTGGTTTGCCTTAAGAACTTAGCAGTAGATGCACTAGATGAAGTTTTACTATATGTGTAGCTGTGGGTGGTGTTTTAATGGAGTGTTTACATTATAGCTGATATCTTTTCTTTGATTGTACTGTGCAGGAGGTCTTAGTGTTTTAGGAAGGTTAGCCTAAGTTACCTTCCATGTGTAGTAGGTGTGATGCAAGTGTCACTGCCAAACTTTGTAGGATTAGTTCTGGTTGGCTGAAAGAGACTTGCCTCCAGCATTAAAGTGTATTCATACTTCTCATAAACTATATCTGTTTTCTTAAGAATAAGTGGGTTGTCCATATACATGAAACAATTGCTACAATGCCTCAGAATACCTCTCTCAACCAGACTAGCCACAGAGTGAGTCAAGAAGTGCATATCCATGGCTGTTTATCTACTAGGGAAGAAGGAGGGAAATTAAAATATTGAATATGTCATTAAGACTAGAAACTTGATGAGCAATGTTCAGCTATGCACAAACTAGATGCTCTAGTAGTTAAAACATGTCTAGACAGTAATGCCACAGGAGTGTAGACCACAAACCTTCCTAATGTAAATTAACTAGTTTGGAGCCCAAGTGCTTAAATCAAAACAAAGACACCAAGAATATCAAGTACAATACGTTTTCACCAGGAATTCCCATCTTAGAAGGGTGGAGGCTACCCTCTCCTCCCACACAATTGCAGACCACAAATCTTAATGTAAATTAACTGGTTTGGAGTCCAGGTGCTTTAACCAAAACTAAGGCACTTTTAAGAACAACAGACACAATAAGCCTTCAACCAGAAATTCCCAGCTCAGAAGGGCATAGGCCATCCTCTCCTACCACAAGGAGTGCTACATTCCTTATGTAAGATCACTAGTTTGAAGCCCAAATGCTTAAATCAAAGCTAAAAGGCCAAGACTAACAGTTATGATGTAATCAGGCTACTATCAAGCAGTAATAAATGTAGCAGATTAAACACAACTGAACACTTTAAGAACATGCATCGAGAGAGTCTTTTAATGGGTGAAGCCAAGATGGCACAGAGTTAACAACTCTTTTCAGAGCTCTGCAGTATCTTACAATTTCTGACAGGAAAGATTACAAAATTATTATATTTTATATCTTATATTTTTCTATGTACTTCTTCTATCATACTCTAAAGTTTGGAGTGTTTAGGGAAAAAAAACTTTGTCAAATTATTTTCTGAAATATGAGCAACTCTAAATAACCATACAGATTTAGCTATTAAGAAAGAATTACATCTAGTGACAACAACAATTCAATACTTATCTACTAAAGTAGATGGATTTTGAGAAAATCTTTAAGCCATCAAAAGAAAATAGTCATAAACTATTTTTACGTTATTTCAACAGCTACAATCAAAAGTCTTGGATCTTGTATATGCACTATCTGATATTCATAATAGACTTAAAAAAATGATTCTCAAACAGTAACACTAAAAAATCACAATTCCTGGCTCATAGAAAAAAATGGATGATTTAGAAAACTGAGAGAGAGAAAGGAATAACGAGAATTTTTGGTCTCTCTTTTTTAACATCTTGGATTCCTAAGACACTTAATCTATAAGAATGTTCCTCTTATGGCACAGAAAAAGAAAACAGATCAATTGGCAAAAGTTCTCATTGTAGTACTACAGCAAAACACAGATCTATTATAGTCAAGTTTGTATCTTGTTTGGACAAAGAACTGGTACTAATCTCTGTTTAGTCAAAGGCTCCAGTAAAATTTGGTCAATCAACTGTTAGTTTAAAAAAATGAATATTCCTCAAAGATTATGGAGCGGAGGATGAAATTGTGACCATTAATCAAGCTTCTTAAGCAGAACAATATCAAAGCACAACTAGTCTTCCCTACAAAAATAAAACTTTCTCATTCAGAAGACATGGACTGGATTTCTTCTACTTCTAAAAGATCTTCAGGAAAAGACAATTGGTCAGATGTTTGAAAAAAAAGTATTTTTCCAAAGATAATACAAACTTATTAATGCGATATGTTTCGCATCATTGTTAAAGTGATATTTATATCATTATCATTTTTTTTTGCTACATGCAAGGTAAATTTTTTTTCACTTTTCTTGAATATTCATTATATACTGTTGTTAGAATATGTTAATTATTTTATTAGTACCTTAAGATCATTTCCCTTTCCCCTCTCCTCTCTTCACTATATTCTTGTTTTTATTTTGTCTCTCTACACAAGTTAGTTTTCCTTTTCTTCTTCTCATCTACTCTTCAGTTATTTCAATATATACTTGAGTTTCTTGTGATTATTATATGGATTTTTTTTAAATAGACTTAATCATATATACTTTTTTTCTTTTCATTAAAACTTTAGTTTCTCTGTCATTTTCACTTTTAAATAGATTTTCGTAAAACAGGATGTAAGTGGGCTATGTATTAATGCATACTGTTACTTACTCTGCTTTTGTCTACATGTAACAGCTAAAGAAAGGTTTGTGTCTCAGGCATTTTTTTTGGTATTTTATTAGCTCGTGACAGAATGTCATATTTGAGTGGGTATTACTGGGTTTCTGTTTCCCATTATTATGGTTTATGCTGTTGGAGGGGAGGGTACATCCTGTGATGAGTTACCAGACTTGAGTATACAACTCTGGTGGGCCATTTAGATGTGGGACTGCTGTGGTTTGTGTGGTCTGTTGCTTGTATACTGAAGAGTTTTGTTTGAAGAGTTTGATGAATAAAACTTGCTGGTAATAGTTATTTATTTGGTCTATCTTGCTGTATGTTTTGATTTGATTGGAGCAGTTCTGGCCTTGTATACTGCATTTGCTGGCCCGTGTTTTAGATCATTTGCAATCTTCAGTTAACTTTGAATTTTTTTCTCTTTTTCTTTACCATTACTGGTATTCTGTGGTTAACATTTCGAATCCTCTTGAAGCTTTTTGTAATTAGTTCATGTGCAGTTCTTCCTGCATAATATTCTTTTTTCAAGAAGAGCTACAAATTGCAAGTGCAAATACTATAGTTTCTGTTGTAAAGTTCCATAGTAAACTCTGTGATGATTCGTACTTTATTTTGATGTGTATAATAAAATACTTGAGTAAATTTATGTTAATTTAATTATTTCATGGTTGGTTGACATAAATGATTGTATTCTGAGCTGATTCTGGCTTGGAATATTATGCAAACCATCAACCCTTTTGAGCATGTGCTTTTAAGTTTGATTTAGCACTGAACTCAAATTGTGAAAAATCTAAGCTAAGTATGCTGAAAATGAGTTACTAACTACTCATATCGATCCTGTACTCTGAACTGTTAGTTCTGAAGCTTTTATTTTATTTTTTATGTGCAATTTATTGACATCTGTCAAAAGAATATAGTGGTGATTTTTTTTAGTTAGTAAGAAGAAATACTATTTTAAGATTTAGCCTGTCTGTTTTCATATAATACGTTTCGATGACGAGTCTGGTCTTTGAAAGCAGACACACTGAGATGTATTGACATGTAATTAATGCCAACAGATGGAAATTGGCCCTCATTTTGAAGTCATTTCCCACATAGTTTCTTGAGTGTTAGCTTAGTTGAAGAGTTGGGGTATTCTTTGAATGAGGTAAGCTGTGTACCAGGGAGTTGTGGAAGGGAGCACTGCAGTTTTATTTGTGGGTTACGACATATGTCAATGAAAGTGGAATTACAGTATAACATTTTTATAACATGGCTCCTGTTTTGTTTTGGGTTTGATTTACAGGATGCCATCTGGTTCTTCATCTTATTTAAATATTAAATGCTGGGTGTTATGTCCTGTGGAGGGAAATGTGGTTGGGTATGTTCATTGGTGTGTGGGTGGTGTGCACTGGCAAGCTTGGAGTTTTATATTCTATGGAATTCTACATGGTGGGGCTTTATCTCAGTGTCTTCTTGTGGGAGAGGTGACATGTTTGGCCCAGCAGAATAGAGACATTGAGATGTCTATTTTGATTTCCAGTATTGAATGGTCTATCAACAAATATGTCTGATGCATCAGTTTTCTTTCTTTGACTGATACAGGGCCATCATGGCATGGTCTGGGTTCTTTATCAGTTTGTTTTGATAGCCTAGTACTTATCTATGAACCTATCTTCCCGAGGGCATCTATAAGCCTAGCCAGAATGTGTTGGCTTTCACTGCCCCATTAGATTAGTTCCCTGTGCCTCAGTCCAGCAGAGCCATTAGTTCCCTGTGCCTCTGCCCAGCAGAGCTACTGCAGTAATCCCCAAGTTAAATGTTCTGTTTCCCATCCACTTCTCAAGATTTCTCTTGAAGAGTGTTAGTGAGGGGCTCTGTCTAATGTAGATTGGAATCCTGTTCCAAAGCACGGGGAGTCTTTGGGACAGGAATCTATCCCTCCAGCACATCCTAATTATTGTTGTGGTGAGGTTTAGATCCCTAGAGCATGTGGCTCTTGAGGATTTTTTTTTTTTTTTAGGTGGAGCATGTCCATCAATTCTGGGTTTGACATGGCCTTGTATGTCAGGCGGAGATCACATCTGAGTAAGCGGTATGCAACTGAATACAGCTGGAGTTTTTTCAGTCGGGCTGCATAGGACATCTGTTTGAGGCCAGTAATCCTCTTGGTGAGGTGCTTTTGTGGTCTTTCCAGCTGTTGCAGGTGTCCTGTAAGGTACATCCCAAATGGGGCATTGTACTCTATGATGGTTCTGATGAGTGATGATTAGAGGGGCACTATAACCTCTTTTGTTCTAGATGCAAACTGGACAATGTAGAATTTTAAAAAATGAAAAAAAAATGAAAAAAATGAACAAGCACAGGAATATGTCAAGTTCCAACTTCACCAACATGAGTGCTGAGGAAGAAAATAAAAAACAGAAAAACAGTAACTGCATTTTCTGTGAGTACTTGATGGAGTGTGACTCATTTGTATGCCCCTATCTTAAAAAGATGGTGAAATCTTCAGCAGGTAGTAACTGTAATACTGAAAAAGTTGTATATAGGGCCAAGTGTAATGACTGCCCTGCATTTTATGTGGGTAAGACTATGAATAAACTGAAAAGCAGGATTTCAGGTAATCTTTTTTACATCAGACATAAATGCCAGAGGAATACCTTATCCAAACACTTATTAGAACACCCCAGACATTCTGATTTTAATTTAATCATTCAGGACTGCGTGAAGTTGGATGAGCTTGAAGGAGATGTCAATGGTGTTTTGGAGAAAAAAAAATTATGGTGGCAGTTGAAATTAAATGCATTAAGAAAACCAAGACTTAATTACTGTTGCCCCAGGATTCAATAAACTCCATGTAGGAATAGAGTTATTCCTACATGTTGTGAATGGTGTCCATGTCTGCATAGCCTTAACAGCAGCATGCCTTACATATTAATGAAGGCGTGCTATTGATAACAGGTTTGTGGATACGAACACTAAAGGAGTGTCAAGGGGCATGTTTCAGTAGTCCTTGCACATCAAACATGCCACCTGCACTCTGAGGGTACGGCACTTTCTATCTTCTTTCAGTGTCCGCAGACACTGAAAGCAGGAATAGAAATGGGAAGCAATGCAGGGGGTGTGTGACTGTCAGAGTCACATGGCACTTTCTAACTGCTTTCAGTGTCTGCAGACACTGAAAGCAGCAATCTAAGTGGGAAGCAATGCAGGGTGTGTGTGACAGGTACTGTCACACACCCCCTGCATTGCAAAAGTGCCATATGGCACTTTGACCATACATCTCAACCTGTTAGAGCAAAAAATCTGGACAAATTTTAAAATGATGGGGGGCATACCTCTCAACCTCTTAGAGCAAAAAATCTGGACAAAGTTTATAATAATGGGAGGCATACCTCTCAACTTCTTAGAGAAAAAAAATCTGGACAAAGCCTAAAATGATGGGGGGACAAATAGGGACAGATTTTAAATATTGCCCTTACAAACATAGAAAGTTGATAAAAGAACAGGGTCTGTAGTAACATAACATGTCCAGAAGGATTAGAAGTCTGAAACTCAAATGTATGCCATTATATAGTGACTTCAATCCTGATAATGCCCATACAGACCTACAGAGTTGATAGAATGACAGGTAGTGCATTATCAAATATAAATTACAATTAAAGTGCTTGTATTAATTTTTTTCCATTCTAAGTTAAGTTTAAGCATAGCTGAGTGGGTTTGCATGTCAAGGCCCTCTGCTCAACATTGCTTAAATAACTCATAGGAGCTAAATACGAATGTATAGCTAAAATACTCAATGGTGAAATAGCATAGTGGTTTGATGCCTGGCTTTGCATGAAACAGTTCACAGTTCGAGTACCAAGATTTATTTTTACATGGGAAAGCATTGTTAAAATTATTTCTTTATATTAAATTATGTAGTAATTGATATTTGTGTACCAGGGAAGTGTAGCTGGTTCAAAATGGAAGTGTCAGTGCATATAACATGTGAAATCACCCATGTATACACAAGTTTCCCATACAGTATGTCACACCCCAAGGTAATGAAAGCACATAGGGGGATATCATGTAAAGTAAATCATATACACTGAATAATATGCCAGCAATGATTAATTAATGTACAAGTCTGATATTTTCTCTTAAATGAAAATTGAGCAGTGTTTAGCAGTGCTCAGCTCTGCTCAGCTGTTTTGAGCATTGCTTAGAAGTTAATTCTAAGCAGCAGTCAGCCCACCTAAGTTGAGTTGCACACTGCTCAACTCAGCTTAGGGGATTTGCACACTGATAAACTGTGGTCAACATTTTCAAAATGGTCCAATGACAGCAAAGGGCAGGAATATGGCCTTATTTAAACCACACAGGTGGGAATACAACCAGAACCTGTTGTAGCTTTATCTGTGCAAGAACCATGTCTGGCATTGGAAAGGGAACACACTTCCAGGTGCAGGGCTATCATCACTATGACAACCTAAAGCAGAGGAAGGGGCGCTCTTGGTCCAATGGATCCAGGATGCTTAGCATGGAATACTCCAGTTATTTGTAAGTATCCCATCCATAGCTGTACCAAATTCTAGCCTGAGTATGTGATAGGTATGCATAATGTTTGTTTTTTCCCCCTACAGCTGCTCCAGAGAGGCTGACAATATGGAAGCCCATGCCAACAGACTGTCAAGACTGCACCAACAGGCTGGTGAGTACAGATTTATCCTGCAGTATATAGTGCAATAAATAAGGAGTATATTGTTTACTGCCAGTACATATAGTATGTTATGTATCTACTGAATAAATAAAGTTTGCCAGACTAATATTGATCTACAGGATATGCAATAGTAAAACACTGTGTCATATAAGTAAAATAAAGACTTATACCACAAACTGTTGAGTTTACTCTGGTATGCTGTTGTAGAAATAGAATGTGTACAGCTTCTTCACAGCAAATATGTCTTTGACAGCATAAATTAACTGATGTTGTTCTGAGAACCAGCTGTTATGCAAAACAGTAGATTGTGGAGCTGTAAAACAAGATATAAATTAAATATGAAATATGTTATGCACTAAAATCTGAACCCTGAATAGTAATGTCTAATGTATTGTTGTGTGTCCCTTGCAGCATTGCCTTGTGTTAACCTTTGTTTTCCAGATTGTATTATTTCAAAGGTTTAATACACGGTACACTATCTGTCATGCATGAGTCTCAAGATTACAAGGTCAGACTGCCTAACCCACAGTGTATTATGCAGAAATCAGTCAAACATGAGAAAGCAGTCCCCCAGTAGCTCAGTGTGGTGAGAAATAGCCTTGTTGTTCATTTTAGCACACCCAGACAAGGTTTGAATCCAGTGAGTGGTACTGAGATGTGTTCATATATACACTCAATAAATCTTGAATATTTGTAGAAACAGTCAGACAGTGGTAACAGATATTTTCTCCACAGGTTATACAGGTAAATAAATGTTTGTAATAGCTGTATGAAGGGTATACCAATACACCATGTACAACTGTCCCATTGTCCAACACCATGCCTGCAAATGACAGCAGGATAGGTGCATACAACATGCACTCTTCTCGATACATGTCTCTCAAGTGTCACACTGTCACAGCTAGTAGTCACTGCTGCCAATACCTTTGGACACAGATAGGAATCTAGGTGAAGTATGCCAATAGCAGACTCAAACAACATCAGTGCAGGGTACCTCTTCTTTGTCAGGTATGTAGCCCTGACATGTACAAGCCCCCTCTAGTAATGTAGCCATAGTTGCCACAGTCTGCCCCATACTATTCCAGGTTGACAGTTTAACAGGTATGTATGTGGTCTATGGGCCATACATAGATGTAAAGTGAGGGCAAACCTGTAGAGTATTGAGAAGTACTGTTGTAAAACATAGATGCCTATACCGTTGATAATGGACTTTTTTCTCTCCCCCCACCCCTCATCCACATCATTAATTATTATTCAGATACTATGTCTATGTTTTTCTCAAAACCTAATGTTGTGACTTGTGTTCTATTATTGCTCATATATTTAATTGGTTGCATATTAACATACCTTGTTCAAATACCATTGTTGGCAGCCTGTTGCCATCAGTGTAACTGGCATGATGTTACAATGCTTACTGTTGTTTCATTTATGCATGTTTTCTGTTTGCTATGCAACTGTTTCAAATCTGTTTGTTTGGGTTAACTGGAACACCCACGCATGCTGTTATAACTAATTTTAAAATATTCTGTTCATGACTAACCAATATATCTTGGAAAACTTCAACAACATAACATGTTTTGAAAGCAGATCCTGGTGGATCCACTTGTCACACCTCATCTGGCCATGGCACCAGGCCCCAGCATGTTTGGGACCCAGCCTGGAACTTCCTCCTCTGCTAGTCCTGCACCACCTTTGGGTGGAACCACTTCAGGAGACAGACCATCCCCTCCCTATGTGCGGGCATGGAGAGGAGCCCGTTATCCACTGCAACTTCAGGGTATGGTGTGCACTATCATCTATTCTGAGTTGGATGGACGGCTGCAACAGATGGAGGGCCGTGCACATGTGTGTGTGTGTGTATCAGCAAACATTATACTGCAGGGTATTAATATACATATGTTGTCTTCCTGTCACAGGTGAACATGGGGAATGGGGTCTCTACCCCTCATAACCTGATGTCAGTGCCTAAGCGGACTCTGATGATGATGGTGGTCATAGTGAGGCACAGGTGGGGTTGTTGGGGGCTGAATCTGTGCCATTGGTTGGTATCCCACTTTTACCCACAATGTCCCCACACACAGTCAGTATGCTCACACATATCCAGTCCCCAGCAGCCACAGATAATGGACAGTTGGAGGGGGGTGGCATGGAACAGGCTAGTGTGGTGACTATGGCAAGGGTGAATGTAGACACTAGCCATAGCCAGGCAGCAGGCAAGGTCCCACACAGGCAGATGGATGGGGGTGCTCGAAGGAGGACTGCTGCCCATCAAGCCCCTGTAGCAAGTGTCACAGCAGGTGTCACCAGACACATCTTTCAGTCCATCATGGAGGCACAGGCATGTACTGACCGCAGCACCAGACAAATGCTCAGGGTCATGAATCCAGCACTTCCTGGCATGTGTGATGACCTCCATGGCATTGGTGATGCTGTGCATCATTTTGCAGATGTCCTGGTTAGATGGTTGGGTGAGACATTGTCATTGCTCGACCATGAAGTGTCTGTGCTTGAGCATGTGGTGGGAGTAGGTCATCAGCGACATGGACATAGGTCAGCAACAACATCAGCTGAGAGCCCACATGACCATACACATTTACACTCACATAGTGGCAGTACCACCAGCACTACCGAAGGGAGGGTGCTGTCCACATTACACTGGAGGAGGACATGGGCACATGCTCCTGGCCAGTCCTGTCAGGGACGTGCATCCAGCAGACAGCAGTCACCATCAGGTAGTAGTAGTGCATCTGGCCTTGGACCTGGTGGTGCCATTTATACTCCTGGCAGAACCAGTTCCCATGTCCCTGGCTGGAGATGGTGAACTGTACTTCCTGCCATGTACGGTCCATGGCTGTCCAACATACCCCTATGTAGGGCAAC
>NC_056749.1:806990466-807042966 GCF_019279795.1 Protopterus annectens | reverse complement strand
TCCAAAGAGACTAGGTCCCTTATGAAACAAAGAGATCATGCTTGGAAAACATGGACTAAAACTAAACAACCACCTTTTCTTCAAAAATACAGGCAACTGAGGAACCTTGCAAAAAAACATACAACTAATGACAAAAAGTTATACTATAGCTCTGCTCAGCTTAACAACAAATCCAATCCTCAAAAATTTTGGTCAGCTCTCAACAACATCCTCTATCCTGGAAAGCCCTCTAATCCCTCCCCATACCCTAACTCTTCCTCTCAGGAAACAGCTACCCTCCGGAATAAACACTTTATCTCTTCCATCCAAAATCTGGTAACCTCTAAGCCAAACTCAACTTTGACACCCACCTCTCCAAGTCCCACTAACACAACTTTGTTTTCTTTTGAGCCAGTTCCCATTACTTACATCAAATCTCTACTACTCAAGCTAAAACCTTGCTCTCCTTCCACTGACAATCTGTCTCCTACATTCCTCAAACTTGCTGCTGACTCAGTTGCCTATCCTGTATCTATAATAATTAATCGATCTATTCTGGAATCAACTGTCCCCACCCTTTGGAAATCTTTCTTCACTATCCCTCTTCATAAAGGTGAAAACTCCACTGACCCCCTCAAACTACCGACCCATTGCCATTCTGTCCCCCTCTCCAAGATATTAGAAAAATGTATTCACTCACAGCTTCTCAATCACCTCCTCACACACCACTTACTTACCCCTTCCCAACATGGATTTCGTCCTCACCACAGCACCACCACTGCCCTCCTCTCCTTCACTCATATCATTGCAGAGGCCCTAGACAACAATAAACTAATTTCCTGTCTCTTCCTAGATCTCTCCAAAGCCTTCGATACTGTCTCTCATCCTCTACTACTATCCAAATTCGCAAATCTCCACCTATCCCCCTCCGCACTTACCTGGTTTAATAGTTACCTATCTGGCAGGGAACAATCTGTCAAATGGCTCTCATCCTCCTCACCTTTCCTTCCCATCTCCACTGGTGTTCCCCAAGGCTCCATCTTGGGACCCCTTTTGTTTAACATCTTCACCAATGATCTTTACACCTCATGCAAATAATCCTCCCTTATTCAGTATGCCGACGACTCCACACTTATATCCATCTAAAATAACATTCCTGAACTACACTCCCTGACCCAACAGGCCCTATTATCCACTGAACAATGGCTCTCTCACAACCTATTGATCCTAAATCCGAAAAAGACCAAACTCCTACTTTTCATTCACCATTCTCTTTCTCATCACAAAACCTCCTTTTTTTATTGCATCTTCTAACAATACAAATATCCAACCTGACACCCACACAAAACTAATAGGCGTCATTATCGATGATGAACTCAAGTTCAACCTACACATATTCCAATGTATAAAAAAAACAAACCAGAAACTAGGTTTGCTATATCGGAACAAAAAATTCCTAACCCCTGAATCTAGACTTACCCTGGGCCAGCCACTCCTCCTCCCCTCCCTCTTATATGCCATCCAGTTCTTACCAATATCCAGGCCTCCACTCTAAACAAACTGCAACAGACTTACCATAAAATAGCCAGATTCATTACTAACTCCCCATACAACTCACACCACTGCATTTCTTTAAACTCTCTTCAATGGCTTGAACTTCCCCAGTTTCTGCTATCTTATCAATTTCATATGCTACACTCTATTCTTTATAAACCCTCCTTCTATCCATCTCTATCTTCCTTAGTCTCCATCTACATCCCATCCTGGACCCTACGTACTTCTAACCAACAATTACTTGATATCTGCAGTGTATAGAACACTGCAAATCCATCACACCAAGCAAGAAGCAAGTAAGAGACATATAATATTTTTTCAATATCTACCACCCAAAAAGGTCAGTAGGCAAACTACTCTACAAACACTCCCTTGCACATGCTTGGAACAAACTTCCCCTTGACTTACGTTCAATCTCCCACCCCTCACACTTTAAAAATGAACTAAAAGCTTATTTTCTCAATTCCAGAACCTGCCCTTGCCATGACCCTACCTAGTCTTCCTTCCCTTTATGTACCCTCAAAAGGAACATACTTAGTACCTCATTACACCTCTCTCTCCAATGTGTCTACTATGCATTTGCACAATTTTATACAAACAAAAAATGTTCATTGTTGACCTATTGAACTATATCAATGTAAAATTACTTAGCTTCTTTTTAATGCAACTTTAACTTTATGCATGTATCCCAACATATGTGAATCGTTTTGCTAAAACTGCTATTATATCAATATTGTAGTAAATTGTACTTGTTTTAAAATGTATTACTGGAGCTTTTCTCCTCGGGTCTCCACTGAAAATGGGCCACAACCCGGTTAACAAATGTCAATAAATAAATAAATTATATATGTATATCTATATATATATATATATATATATATATATATATATATATATATATATATATATATAAAATACATATATATATATATATATATATGTGTATATATATATATATATATATATATATATATATCTATATATATATATATATATATATATATATATATATATATATATATATATATATGTCTCTCTCTCTCTCTCTCTATATATATATATATATATATATATATATATATATATATATATATATTGGTGTGTGTTTATGTCACACAACAGATGCAGATATATCACATATGGGCCACTTACAGCTAGCTGAAGGTAATCCTGTCTGATGGGTGTGTGTAGAGATAGTTAAGGTGTACATAGTTGTCTGTATGCAAGGACATATATGCACAATACAGTTATATAGTCCAATATGGGTTCCGACATGGGCTCTAAATAAAGTGTAGGAGCATGCCCAGTATGACCTTCTATAGTAAGAGTGGGACTACATTGCAGAGACAGTTGTACTCCGGTCTGGGGTTTTGTGTGCTACAGCCATACCTCTCAAGAGTAAACAGGAAGTTGCTAGAGTTACCCGATTTGTTTTAGTAGACATTTTCTGACATATCTGTCATCTGACACTGAAATGTAGTGTGTCATTACCTAGTGACAGAAATCTTCAGATCATCACATTGCTTTACCAGAGAAACACAAGATGTATGACGCACAGACCAATATTATGAGCCAAACTATAGACATTTTTGTCAATCCAGCCAGTTGAAAGGTGTGGCTACAGCCGATTGACTGATGCAGCTGTGTAAACACTCCAGCACCTTGGTAATATACTGGTTGGGGATCTCCTGCTTGTGTGGTATTCTTCTTACCTGGAAAGTCATATCCTGGTGTGGGCCCATACCTCTCAACTGTACATTTTTTTGCAAGTTGTCCAGATGTTTCGCTAGAAATTTTGTCCAGTCTACATAAACTTGTGTTTTTATGGCAAGTTAGTTGCAAAATATTAAAGACTGAAGTTAGAAAATAATGACAGACATTAGTGTTTCAGACTTCGTAACCTTCAGAAAATTCCTGCTAATGCAAAACCGATTATTCTACCAACTTTCTCAGTTTGTAGGAGCAATATTTAAAACACGTGCCTATCATTGGGCCTTTGTCCCACTTTTATTTATGACCTTGTCCAAATGTCTTGCTATAATAGGTTGAGAGGCATGGGTGTGGGTAAAGAATGGATTATACTGAGCAGAAATGTCCATTATATGTATGGCATATTCCACATAGCGTTGTGAATTCCAGGTATGTCAGTGGCAGAGCAGTACAGAGTAATGTGGGGAACCACTGACAGACAGTTGTGTATAGGTTGATAGGTTAATATGACGTTAGTTGGCTATTGGCCCTGAAGCCTTTATAACCCACAAAGATGAGAGTGTAGCCCATGTTAAGACATGTCAGCCCCCAGAGCCCCTGACCAGCAGGGACACAGGTAGAATCACAGGACTGTATTTTCTGTTTCCCATGCACCTATACAGGGATCACATCACTAGCAGTATTGAGGCACTTGGTTAATGAGGACAGGGAGTGTATTCAACAGATGGTGGAGTGTATGGGACACATATCTGTCATACTAACAAGCCATACTGATATCACAGACTAGGTTGATGCTGCACCTACAGGTTGATCAGGTGGACCTTGACATCCAGATGTGCAGAAGTCCCATCAAGGCAGGGTCTGGATTGCTTTGTATGCCAGACAAGGGTCAACTCTGTGAGGTTTGCATGGAATGGAGTAGAGGGACAGTACTGTTAACCTGCGTAGGGTAAGTTTTTGTGGTCCTGCATTCTCCCAGTGGGGAACCTCTGTGGTCTCTCCAGCTGCTGCATGTGCTTTGTGAGGTACATGCCGAAGGAGACGTTGAGTAAAATAATTGGCCTCATAAGGTTAGCATACATGGCTCTTAAGACCTCTTTGTCCCTGAATGGGATACCTTTACATTTGAGTTGCCCCATCTATGAAGCTTTCTGTGCAACTGGAGCAACATGCTGCTCAGACATCAGGTTGCTTCAACCTGGGTGGCCAACTGCCTTACTACTGATTGTGTATGTAGGAGATTGTTGTTAATGTGATACTATGTGGGGAAGTCAGTCTCCCCAAAGGGAATGATGATGCATCTACAGGCATTCAGCTTGAGGCCATGTTTCTGGCATCAGGCATTTGTTTTGGTGAGAACCTCTTGTAGAACATCCACATCACTTTGGGTATTGACTGTTCCCAGCTTGCAGTCATCTCCCACCTTGATCAGCCATAGGCCAGTGTTTTTGGCCTGCACCTCAGGAAAGTATATCCTGTATACCAGAGGCCCCCCAGACCGATCCTTGGAGTATGCCACTCATTATGGGTGTACTGTTTGAGCTAGCTACCCCATTATGATTATTTTGGTTCTTTCAATGAACCAGTCTGATACCCATCTGGTAACATATGGATTGCTGCCTAGTTGACAGAGTTTGTGTACAATGGGCAAGTGGGGAATGGTGTGTAAGACTTTGGTCAGATCATGGTGGCTGGAGTGCACCATCTTTCCCTCATCCATGCCTTTGTTGGCTGTCTCAGGGAAGTCATCCAGAGTTCACTAACATACCTTCCCTGAGGATGGCAGACTGTGTAGGGTAATGTATTTGGATTTTTCCAATGTCCCTGTTAACGTGATCCATGATAATCCACTGCATGGTAAAACAAACTGGTGAACCAAATGAAAAACACAATCTAGGCTGGAAACAACCAGACAGGAAACAGGATGAACCAGATTTTAAAGTCAGTTTTAGCGCTTTCATCTGTATATAGCACAAGACGTCTTCAGAAACATTTTACTAATACAAAAAATCCATTAAATAACATACTTTCCCCTCACCAATGAAATGCATGGCCTTGCAGATCAGGCTAGTTAGGCTGATGGGTATTTCATTTTGTGGATTGGTGAACACTCCACCTTGATGTAAAGGGATTACAGTGGTTGTCTGCCACTCGGCTGTGACATAGACAGTACTCAGGCTTTGGGTGTGTAGGGTGCATAATAATGCTGCCAGTTCATGTAGTTTGCAGCCTGGGATGTATTCAGGTCCCATGAAGGCTGGCCTCTTGAATTTGAGAGGACAGTGATGCCCTGCTCCCTAGTGATAAGGGTTGAGTGCTCAGGTATTGGGAATATCATGCTTTCCTGATGGGGGGCAGAGGGGAAACATTTCCACTGAATCTGTCAGCCAGTGGATTGGTTATGTCTACAGCATTTGTGTATGTAGTGTCCTTAACCACCTGTTCTGCACAGATCTGTGAGCTTCCTTTGGGAATGCAGACATATGTGAGGAAGGCCTTATGATTTTTTGTCTTGTATGTGAGCAATTTAGACTCGGAGTGGATTTCCCTGGTGCTCTTATTTGTTTGTTTAGGCTAAGGGGAGATTACTTCCAATTGTGCACCTGCTCCTTCTCAGTCCTGGAGAGCAATGTTATCCTTTTGTATATAGTTACTTTATTGCAGATGTTTGTGGAAAGACTTACTCTGCCATGCAGATGGTGATGTCCTGTCAGGTATTCCTGATTTCATGAATCTCTATCTATATGCTGGCTTACTAGTTTTGTGTACATTCGGACATTGGTGCCTGTTCTTCTAGTGGGGTAGGTAGCTGTTCACTGTTTAAACCATCCCTCTGGTGGTTGTGATCAGCTTGTGGAACATTTACCTTTTATCAAGGCAAGAGGTGGGTCACGACAGATGGTGCTATGACATGTGACCACTTTTCTGTCGGATCTTGCCAGGGAAGATGATACCATAGTGGTGCTGCAGTGGTTGATCATGTTGATTACTGCCAAGTCCGACATAGGAATCACATCTTGTGGGGGTATCAAGTGGCTGTCCTAAGGATGTAGCATTGATAAGATGGGGGAATCTCTGTGGCATGTGCAATAACTATGGAACAGTATAATGCAAATAACTAGATAGGCAGAGGGTCTATTCTCAGCTCTGGCAAGTCTGTGTATGTAAAAGTATTTTTAAGTGTTTATATCTGTAGGATAAATTATTTTGAGGAATTTCCCACCCACAACACTTCCCAGTGCCCTTCTAGCAGTCCTGCTGATGTCATTCCCCTTAAAAGTACCTTTGGACAACCCTCAGCCCTGTAAGCTCTGTGGCATGTGCAATAACTATGTAACAGTATAGTACAAATGCCTAGATAGGTAAGGGTATGTATGTGTGTGTAAAGGTGTTTGTAAGGGTGTTTGTTTATAGGATAAAGTATTTTGATGTCCTTCCCACCCAGAACATTTCCAATTGCAATACTTTACAAGGGCTGTTGATGTTATTCATCTTAGAAGTACCTTGGGACACTGTTAAACTCTATAAGCTCTGTGGCACATGTAATAACTATGGAAAACTATAATATACATAACTAGAGAGGTAGAAGTTCTAAACCCAATACTGGCAACTGTGATAGTGTGTGTGTGTGTGTGTGTGTGTGTGTGTGTGTGTGTGTGTGTGTGTGTGTGTGTGTGTGATAATCATATCATTTGGGGGTGTGGTTTATATCATTTTGAGGTGTGTACCATCCAGTACACTTCCCATTGCCCTACTTTACAAGGCCTGCTGATGTCATTCACCTTAAAAATGCCTGTATACACTCTTCAGCCTTTTAAGCTCTGTGGAGTGTGCAATAACTGTGTAAAACTATAGTACAAATAATTAGATAGGTAGTGGTTCTAATCTCAATACTGACAAATATAGTAGTGTGTGTGTGTGTGTGTGTGTGTGTGAAGCATATTCCCTGTGGCTGTTGTGTGTGTAGGCTATACAATTTTAAGGCCTGTTGACCCCTTCCCCATGGCATTACTTTACAGCGCTTGTTAATTGCATATGCCTCACATTCACCATACTAAACTATACAGCCCATACCAGTCATCTGTACAGATGTACATGGAATATCCAGATGTTTCCAACCTATATGTGGTCTGTGTCCCCTAATAATGGGCATTTATGTGATATCATTGCCAAATATGTCACAGATACCATAGTGACAGACATGCCAGCATCAGAAATCATACCTGACTGAAACATCATGCTGATAAAAAGTCTGTTACTCTATCACTTGTCCAGGTTTGTAGGAGCAATAGATGAAACCAGTCACTACTTCTGGTGGTTTATCCCACCATCCATGAAGGCATTCCCAAGATTATGTGTTAAAAGAGGTTGTGGATTTTGTTTCAGGTGTATAATCTATGTGGAGCATGTAATGTGTATGTGGCACTATAGTACATACAAGTGGATACATAGGGTTCCTAATATGTCTATTGGCAACTGTGTTTGTGTTTCTGTATGCACATCCCCTGTGGCTGTCTTTACTGTATGTATGCAATGGCTATACCATTTGGTGTGCCTCTTCCACCCTGTGAACTCCCTCATTGCCAACCTAGTTTCTGCCCATACAGATGGCATCCACCTTACAAGCACATTTACAAAGTTTCTAACAGAAAGACACTGTGGTGCATGCAATGGTCACATCACTGTTTATTGTACATAAATGGGTAGGTCATCTAACCTGAGAAGTGTCAGCTCTATGTACATGTGTATTTTATTGCATGCCCCCATGCAGCAGTGTGTGTGTGTGTGTGTGTGTGTGTGTGTGTGTGTGTGTGTGTGTGTGTGTGTGTGTGTGTGTGTGTGTGTGTGTGTGTGTGTGTGTGTGTGTGTGTGTGCGCACCTGTGTGTGTGTGTGTGTGTGCGTGTGTGTGTGTGTCAGTTGGCTCTACCATGTTAAGAACCCCTGAACCCACAATTGTTAATCTGAGCAGCCCCTGAAATTGTCATCCACTTGAATAGTAGTGGCAAACACTTCAACACTACATTATCTCTGTGGTATTTGTGTTATGTATCTAGCACTATTGTTTGTATGACTGAGCAGGTAGGTCCTGTTCTCAGCCCTTCAACAGCTGCCCCATGTACAGGACTATGACTCTGCATGCACTACCTGCACGAGAAGCCAGACTTGTATATGAGATAGCAGACACACATGCTTATGATTGTCAGGTTAGACTAATACAGGCTGACCTGTGTCAGGAATACATACCCCAAACATGTCATACACAGTACCATGCATACCCTCATCAATTGCATCAAGGTTCAATAGATGGGAAAGAAATGGCAGGGGCAACAGGTGCTGATAGGTGAATCTGTTGTGGTTAAAGTAATAGCTAATCTTTTGAAGGACTTAGTGCCAGTACTCAAGTAACCTCCTCTTTATGTATGTGCCTGTGGTACAAAGAACACCCAGGTGACATGTATGAAGGCTAGCTGGCTGTGTCAAGTGGTATGTATGCAACATCACACTGTCTGCCCCAGTTGTCCCTTACACTCTGTTGCATGCATACACACCTGGTAAACATATACATATACCATGTACATATATAGTTTTACCTTAGCCATAAAAAGGTCACTGCGTTTCCACTCCACCATACTTATTGTCAGCTGACCCACAGCCTGCAGACACATAGACACCTGGAACACAAACAGAATACAGTATGTGAGACTATGGTCAGTCAGCAGTATTAACAGCAATAATGCATCATGGCTAAAAAGGTACATATACTTCAATGTGCACCCATAACTATTACCAGCAGACAGCACCTTACACAGCATTACATTACTACACTACTAATATTCACCCTGTGCATCAGACCCATATTAGCATTTCCCTTCATCAATGGTACGGATAACAGGTATGTGGCACAGGTATCACCACATGCACAGGGTGTGGTGTGGTTTTGCCAGAGGCCTAGGCTGGGCCATATGGTTGAGATCATGTGTGTGTGTGTGGGTGTGGAGTTCAACTGGGCCATGCTGAGGAACTGTGTGCATCTAGTGGTGACCTGCCTGTGATAGAGATATGTGAGTGTATGTATGCACACAATCAAGCCATTTGGTTGCCCTACACAGGGGTATGTTTGACAGGTGTGGACCATACATGGCAGGATGGACACTTCACCATCTTCCACCAGGGACAAGGAACTGGATCTACCAAGAGTCTCACTGGCATGACTAGGCCCAAGGCCAGATGCAGTACTACTCTATGATGGTGACTGCTGTCTGCTGGATCCACATAGGTTCATAGGTTCATAGGCTGGTACTAGGTTATCAGCCCTAGGGCTTATACAAGCCTAGCCATAACAATTCCCTGGCTATTTCTTCCCACAGTATTTACTTCCCTGGACCTCTGTCTAGCAGGGCGACTGATGTGATCCCCGGGGTGAATTTGCTATCTCCCATCCGATCATCAAGGTTCCTTTTGAAGAGGTGCTCTGCTTGACATGTATGGGCAGTCTGTTCCAGACTGATTCCACTTCAGTGGTCTTCCATTCCAGACCTTCCATGGAAGACATATACGCAGCTGCAACTTGAGCTACCCCTCATATCTTTATCACTCATTACAAATTAGATATGGTCTCTAGGGGAAGGGCATCCTTTGGCTCTCTCGTCCTCAGGAATATCCTTCCTTAGGGCCACCCAGCATCTAAAGTAGCTGTGGACTCTGTCCCATTAGTCAAGAATGAATGAAGATTGACATCAGATACCATGATGTTCCATTTGTGTTGTTGATCTTCATTCATTCTTGACATCCCGCCCTCCTGCCCTCTCCTAGGGATTCCTGGAGTTTTGGAACTAGTCCTTGGGGTTGTTCATAGGTTCATAGGTAGGTACTAGGCTATTTTCCCAAAGACATTTATAGGCCTAGCTGGAATGTGTTGGCTTTCGCCACCCCCTTAGATTAGTTCCCTGTGCCTCTGTCTAGCAGAGCCATTGAAGTGATCCCTGGGGTAAACTTTCTGTTTCCCATCTACTCATCTAGGTTTCTCTTGAAGAGGGTTAGTGAAGATCTCTGCCAGATCACTGAAAGGACTGGCCAGGACCATCTGCCCATGACCTGCTCCGATGTGGTGCAGACAGCACCCACCCTTCAGTAGTGCTGGTGGTACTGCCACTATGGGAATGTGAATGTGCACAGCCACATGGGCTCTCAGTCCAGCTGGCTAATGCCGTACTCCCACATAGTTGAGCAATAACAATGTCTCACCACACCGTCTATCCACGACATCGGCAAAATGACGTATGGCATCACCAATGCCATGGAGGTCCTCATGCATGGCAGGAAGCTCTGCATTAATAACCCTGAGCATCTGTCTGGTGTTGCGGTCAGTACATGCCTATGCCTCCATGATGGACCAAAACATGTGTCTGGTGAAAGATGCTATGACACTTGTGACAGAGGCATGAGGAGCAACAGTCCTCCTTTGAGCATCCCTGTCCAACTGCCTGTGTGGGACCTTGCCTGGTCTCTGGTTATGGCTAGTGTCTACACTCACACTTGCCATAGTCACCAAACTACCCTGCTCCATGCCATCACCCTCCAACTGTCCATTATCTGTGGCTGCTGGGGACTGGGTATGTGTGGGTATACTGTCTGTGTGCGGGGGCATTGTGGGTGAAAATGGGATACCAACCAATGGTACAGATTCAGCCCCCAACAACCCCACCAATGCCTCACTATAATCACCGTCATCATCAGAGTGTGCTAAGATACTGACATCAGGTTGTGAGGGGGAGAGACACTAACCCCCATATTCACCTGTGAAGGGAGGACAACATATGTAAATTAATACCCTGCAGTATAATGTTTGCTGATATACACACACACACACACACACACACACACACACACACACACACACACACACACACACACACACACACACACACTCTCTCTCACACTCCTGGAAAAGTCTAGCACAGCTTTGCTACCTATGGTGCCTTCAGCCCAGACTTTAAGGTAGTTCTGACTGCCCTAATCCCTAATGTGTGATGGGCCTATTAGCAAAATGGTAAATGTGCATATGCAAGGACTGTAAGAGCTGACTTATTGCTATACAGACCAGATGCAATGAAAAGGTTTAATGGTATGTGATAATAACTAATGAAGGTACAAGAGAATACTCTATCAATGCAGTAACTACACAGTTCAGACTCACAGGGATTCATTTCAGACAACATTGCAGGACAGTCTGCAATACATACAGGAAACATGTAAAGTACTAGGTGCAAAGGTTCATAGGATGATACTAGGCTATTGGCCCAGATGCTCTCATAAGCCTAGCCCAGATTTTTGCATATGTCTCTTCAAAGTCAGCACCTGTTTCCCCTGTCCAGCTGGGGAACAGGTGGGATCCCAGGGGTGTCTCTTCTGATTCCCATTAAGCAATCCAGCTTCTTGTAGAGGGATGACAGTGCCTGTCCTCCATGCAGAGTGGGTGACACTGGTACTCAGGCTTTGGTTGACAACAGTGTGTACTGGAGCTGAGAGTTCATGCCTGAGTTCATGTAGGATGCAGCCAGGGATGGTATCAGGCCCCATGGAGACTTTAGTTTGTTGCCTTTGAGAGGGAATTATGAATCTGCTCCCTGATGATGAGGTGAGGGGGGCAGGTGCTGTGCATGTCCTTGTGTACTGATGGGGGGACAGGGGGGTGAGGTTTTCACTTATCCTGTCTGCAGCAGTTTGGCTATATCTATGCTGTATGTGTATGTGGTATTATTGACCACCACTCAATGGAAATTTGGGTATTGCCTCTCAGATTGCAGACATATGTGAAGAAGGCCTTGTGACTGGCCTTTGTGGATGTGTCCAATTTGCAATCAAATTTATCCTTAGGGTAATTCACTTGTGACCTTATTTGCTTGTTCAGACAAAGGTGAGGTTGCTTCCAATTTGGCACCTGCTCCTTCTTGGCCCTGTCCAGCAAATATTTCCACCTGTTATGGAGTTTGTGAATTGCTGCTGTCCACCACAGAGGTTATTCCCTCTTACACCCATGCTAATTTTAAATAAAGAAAATAAAAAAAGGGTGATAGGAAAGTGGTGAAATGGGGGCAAGCAGGGGGTAAAACATTGGTAAAAGCAGCTAGGGATGTGAAGAATGGGTGTAGAAATGGACCATAGCTCTACATTTCATCTGCAGCAACAGCTGTGACTGATGTGGAAAATTTGGAATTTACAGCCTCACACCCCACATGGAGGGAGGTTGGCAACATACATTTGTAGAGTAATTTGAGTGTAGATTGATTTACGTCACTGGACATGGGGGAGAAATGTAGAGTTATGTATGGGGCAATGATTGTTTTGTGGGACAGATGCACTTTTTTTATTAAGGTGCGAGTGGGACGTTGGAGAAGGGCTGTAGGTATGTTTGGGGAGGTAGGTTGGGTAGGATAGGTTGCATTTGCAGACAGACAAGACACACAAGACAGCAGACAGGGGTGGTATATGACACATGAGGTTGGTAAACATCTTGGATGGGGAGGGTGGTTGGGAATCAGAGGCCCATGATCCCCCAAATGGATACAGTGGGACTGAAGTCCCCACGCATGTGCAGTCACCACTGCACCTTCATGGCCCAAAAGTGGCTGTGCTGAGCGCTGGACAACAGGGGCAACCTGCCCCTCCAGGTGCATCAGGCAGCCCTCCATCTGGAGCAACTGTCCATCCAACTCAGAGTGGATGATGCTGCATACCATACCCCGGAACTTGTGGCGGGTGACAGGCTCCTGTCAGCCCCTGCACCTGGGGGGGTGCAGGCTTCATCCCCTGAGATGGTTCAACCCAAAGGTGGTGCAGGTCCGGTGGAGGAAGAAGTTCCAGGTGGGATCCCAGATGTGCTGGGGCCCAGTGCCATGATCAGATGATGCGGGACAGGTGGATCCACTGGGATTTGCCTTCCCAAATGTGCTACGGTGTTGAGGTTTTCCAAAATATATTGGTTAGTCATGAACAAAACATTTCAAAATTAGTTATAACAGCATGCATGGGTGTTCCAATTAACCCAAAACAACAGATTTGAAACAGTTGCATAGCAAACAGAACACATGCATAAATGGTCAACAGTAAGCATTTTAACAGCATGCAAGCTACATTGATGGCAACAGGGCACCAATAATGGTATCTGAACAAGGTATGTTAATATGCAACCAATTAAATATATGAACAATAATAGAACACATGTCCCAAAAATAGGTTTTGAGAACAACATACCCGTAGTATATGAATAATGATTATTGATGCAGATGAGGGGTAGGGGGAGAGAAAAAAGTCCATTAACAACTGTATAAGTTTCTATTTTTCACAACAACACTGCTCAGTACTCTACAGACTTGCCCTCACTTTATATGTACCTATGGCCAATAACTTCTGTAGCACATACATACCTGTTAAACTGTCACCCTGGAATGGTATGGGGCAAACTGTTACAACTCTAGGTACATGACTAGAGGGGACTCATACATGTCAGGGTTATATATCTGACAAAGAAGGGGTACCCTGCACTGCTGTTGTGTGAGTGTGCTACTGGCATACTTCACCTGGATTCCTATCTGTGTCCAAGGTTATTGGCAGCAGTGACCACTAGCTATGACAGTGTGACACTTGAGAGACATGTATCAGGATGAGTGCATGGTGTATGTACCTATCCTGCTGTCATTTGAAGGCATGAGGTTGGACAGTGGAAGTGTTGTGCATGGTGTATTATTATGCCCTTCATACAGCAACTACAATACATTTCTTTACCTATAAGACCTGTGGAGAAAATATCTGTTAACACTACCTGACTGTTTCAACAAATATTCAAGATTTCTTGAGTGTATATATGCACACATCTCAGTACCGCTCCCTGGATTTGAACCGTGTCTGGGTGTGCTAAAATGAACAACAAGGCTATTTTTCATCACAGTGAGCTACTGGGAAACTTATGTTCTTCATTTGTCTGATTTCTGCTTAATACCATGTTGGTTAGCAAGTCTGACCGTGTAATCCTGTGATTCATGCATAATAGATAGTGTACTGTTTATTAATCGTTTGAAATAATACAATCTGGAAAGCAAAGGTTAAAACAAGGGAATGCTGCAGGGGACACACTATAATACATTACACATTACTATTCAGGGTTCAGATCTTAGTGCAGAACATATTTCATTTATATCTTGTTTTACAGCGCCACAATCTACAGTTTTGCTTAACAGCTGGTTCTCAAACAACCTCAGTTAATGTGTGATGTGAAAGCCATATTTGCTGTGACACATTCTATTTCTACAACAACATGCCAAATTAAACACAACAGTTTGTGGTATATCTTTATTTTACTTATATGACACAGTGTTTTACTACTTCATATCCTGTAGATCAGTATTAGTCTGGCAAACTTTTATTTATTCATTAGACACAGAACACACTCCACCTACTAGCAACAAACAATTTACTCCTTTATTTCACTATATACTGCAAGGTAGATCTGTACTCACCAGCCTGTTGGTGCAGCCTTGTCAGTCTGTTGACATGGGCCTCAATGTTGCTAGCCATCTCTACTGCAGCTGTAGGGGGAAAAACAAGCATTATGGTTGTATTCCCACTGGGTTTATATCAGATTATCGAAAGCTGACAATATCAAAGCACAAAACTTCGAACTTGTAACTTCGAAATCTGACATTGAACATAAAAAAAAACACTAAACACCTAAAACAACACAAAAACTGCTCTATGCAGGGGGGAAAGCCCCCTGCACCCCCCACAACCCCCGCTACTTAAATAATCCAACTCTGAGATCAGTAAAGGGAAATCTTCCCTTCCCACACTCTATGGCAATCTCCGCTTTATGTTTCGATGTTTTCCGTTTTTGAGGTTGCAAGTTCGAAGTTTTAAGCTTCAAACGTGTCAGCTTTTGTTATTGTGATATACACCCTTCCCGCCTGTGCGGTTTAAATAAGGCCATATTCCCACCGTTTGCCGTCACTGGACCATTTTGAAAATGCTAAGCTCAGCTAAGCGGTGAGCAAATCTGCTAAGCTGAGTTGAGCAGTCCTTAAAGGGGTAAATGCTGAGCACTGCTTAACAGTGTGCAAATCCACTTAGCTGAGCTGACTGCTGCTTAGAATTTACTTTGCATTGCTTAAACCGGTTAAGCAGAGCTGAGCACTGCTAAGCATTGCTCAGTTTTCATTTTACAAAAAAAAAATATCGGAACTGTAAATTAATGAATCATTACTGACATATTATTAAGTGTACATGATTTACTTTACATGACACCCCCCTATGTGCTTTCATTGCATTATCTTGGGGTGTGACTATACTGTATGGGACACTTGTGTATACATAGGTGATTTTTACATGTTATATGCACTCACACTTCCATTTTGAACCAGCTACATTACCCTGGCTAACAAATTTCAATTACTACATAATTTAAAATAAAAAAATACTTATAACAATGCTTTCCCATGTAAAAATAAAGGGCCTGTCTTGGTACTTGAACCATGAACTGCTGCATGCAAAGCTAGGACTCTAACAACAATGCCATCTCACTGTTAAGGATTTTAGCTATACATGTGTATGTAGCTCCTATGAGATGTTTCAGCAATGCTCAGCAGAGGGTCATAATGTGAAAAACCAATCAGCTATGCTTAAACTTAACGTAGAATGGAAAAAAAAGAAAATTAATACAAGCACTTTAATTACATGTATCAATGTTACTTGTAAGTCATATTTATTGGTTTTGATATTTGGTAATGTACTACCTGTGATTCTATCAACCGTCTAAGTCTGTATGGGCAATATCAGGATTGAAGTCACTACATAACGGCATACATTTAAGTTTCAGACTTCTAATCTTTCCCTACATGTTATGTTAATGCAAACCCTGTCCCTCTATCAACATTCTAAGTTTGTAAGGTCAATATTTAAAATCTTTCCCTATTTGTCCACCCATAATTTTAGGCTTGGTCCAGTTTTTTGCTCTAAGAGGTTGAGAGGTATGCCCCCCATCACTTTAGGGTTTGTCCAAATTTTTTGCTCTAAGAGCTTGAGAGGTATGCCCCCCATCAGTTTAGGCTTTTTCCAAATGTTTGGCTCTAAGAGGTTCAGACATATGGTCAAAGTGCTGTACGGCACTTTTGCAATGCAGGGGGTACGTGACAGTACCTGTCACACACCCCCTGCATTGCTTCCCATAATGCATTTAGAAAGTGCTGTATGGCACTTTCAGTGTGCAGGGGGAATGTTGGCTGTGTGAGCACTACTGAAACATGCCCCCTTCACTCAATAGTGTTCATGTCTGCAGAGCCGTTATCAGTAGCGCACCTTCATTAATATGTAAATCGTGCTGGTGTTAAGACTATGCAGGAGACCATTCATTCCATGTAGGAATAACACTATTCCTTCATGGAGTTTATTAAATCCTAGGGAGAATCTTTATTTATTAGCCTAAATATAGAAGAAAACTTTGATTCATTGGATTGGGACTGTTTATTTTAAGTATTATATTTATTTGATTTTCCTTCCCATTTTGCTAAAATGTTAAAAGGCTATTAATAATAATAATAATAATAATAATAATAATAGTAAAGCATACATAAAATTAGGTTCATATACCTCAAACTTTATAAATTTAACAAAAGAATCTAAAACCAGGTTGTCTTCTTTACCCTTTATTATTTAGCTTAGCTTTTGAGATACTTGTAACTTTTATTAATTCAAACACAAAAACTCAAGTTTTAGAGATTAACAAGGAATATAATTCCAAAATTATGTTATTTGCTGATGATATCCTCTTAACTATTAAAAATTCTTCTGAAACATTAGAAGAACTTGAGAAAATAAGAAATTTCCAAGAGATGTCTAACTTGCATTTTAATAGTTCTAAATCTAGTTATCTCATTATTAAGAGAAATCCAATAAATATAGATAGTCACTTAGGTGAAGAATCTACTCATTTATTATATCCAGGAATTAATATTTTTAACAATGCAGAAGAGAAGTATATATTACAATTATGAAAACATATGAAAGAGAGCCAAACAGTGTCAAGTCCACCAAAAAAAACAAAAGTAAGCACTGCAACGGCAGGGATCCACACCACGAAAATCTTTATTTAAATAATTGTACACGATTGAGCGCTTTCTTCCCTGCTACCAGGGATTTCATCTGAAAACATAATAATCACTTTAACTAATTTAATTAATTCCTGGAATAAAATTTACATTCCAGTTTAAGATAGGTTACAAATTATTAAAACGACTTTACTTCTGAAGTTATTATATATAATTCAATCTCTTATATTATCACCTAATAAGAAACAAAAATAATAAATAAATTATTATTACATTTCCTTTGGTATCCTAATAAATCTAGATTAAGTATAAATCATTATTTTAGACCTTGGAGTTATGGTGGTATACATTTTCCAAATATAGAAACCTATGTGAAAGCAGGAATTATGAAGATGATTTTTAATTGGATAGATATCAATTATATTTATAATTGGAAAATATTACATTCTCACTTGCTCAATGTTAAAAAATCAAACGATTTAGGTGCAATAAATTCTAAATCATGCAATCCCTTCTGGTTCTTTGTAAGTATATTCAAGTTTCTGCATATACCCCATCTAATTCTACTTATATAAATTTGATAGGATCATAGGGTGATAGGAAGTTACTAGGCTAATGACCCTAGGGCCCTTATAACCCTAGCCAAGTTCTACCCTTGTTTCCATGATTAGCACCTATTGCCCCTGTCCAAGAGAGACACAGATGGAACCCCCAGGGTGAATTTAGTGTTACCCATCCAATCATCCAAATTGCACATGAAGAGGGCCACAGATGCAGTAACCTCTGGGAAATAAACCTGCCCTTCAGCAGGTTCTATTTATATCACATACCAGGTTATGGTCTTTAGAGCGAATAACCCATGTACCATTGGACTTATGGATATGCAGCATTTCCAATAAAGCAGAGTCAGAGATTGCCTTATACACAAGGCAGAGATCTCCTCTGAGTAGTCTGTATGAATTGGAGTAAAGTGACAGTGATTTCAGCTGATCCACATAAGATAGATGCTGAATACCTTGAATTCTCCTTGTGAAGAACTTTTGTGGTCTCTACAATTGCTGCAGATGGCTGGAAAGGTACATACCAAAAGGGGAGTTGTACTCAATTATTGCCTGATGAGGGAAGAGTACAGGGAGGTTATAACTTCTTTTTTTTCTGGAGGCAAAGAACTTATTTATAAGATGAGCAATATAGAATGCCCTTCTTACCAGTGTGAAGACATGGTGATCAAAGAAAAGGTTGCTGTGAACCTGTATGCCCAGGTCCCTCACCACTGAGAGTATACGTAGGGTGTTTCTATTGATGTGGTGTTTCTATTGATGTGGTAGTTAGCAGGAACATTGTTCTTACTGAAAGGGGTGATAATACATTTTTTTGCATTGAGTTTAAGGCCATGTCTTTGCCAACAATCATTTTTTTTGCATAAGACCCTCTTGTAGGATGTTGACATCAGTTGGGGATTCTATGGCTGATCCAAGTTTGCAGTCAGCAAACTTTGTCAGACACAGAACTTTAGCTTTTAATTGTACTTTTCAGAAATATATTCTGAGCAGTAGAGGTCCCAGAACTGTTCCCTATGGAACACCACTGTTTATGGGTCTGCTGTTGTAGGTGGATTCCCCTATTTTAACTGTATAGTGAGCCAGTTAGCAACCCACTTAATGATATAAGGGTTGATGGCTAGCTGGGTAAGTTTGTCAATAATGCCTGAGTGGGTAGTAGTGTCAAAAACCTTGGCCAAGTGCAGATAGGCTGTATGCACAGTTTTCCCCTTGTCCAGAGCTCTGGTGTCTGCCTTGAAGAAGTCCACCAGGTATGACAGGCATGATCTCCCTTTGAATAATCCAAACTGAGTAGGGTCAAGTGTTTGGAGATTCCTTACATATTTGTTAAGATCTACTTTGATTGGCAGAATTACCACTTTGTCAAATTGTAAAACAAGAGATGACATTGCCAAAAAGGTAATTTAATGAACTCCCAGAACATCTTATTTTTACCTCCAGGAAACTAATCACTTGGCCACCAACACTTAAATATAAAACAAAGTAAATCAAATTCACCAAAGTGGGGGGCTTCAGCCCCACACCCCCTAACTAAATATACCAACTCTGAGAATGCACTACAGTGGAGAAAAGTGCCAAGTTCATGGTAGCCAAGTCTTGTTGGAGCCCATGTAGGAAGCAGCCTGGGATGTTATTAGCTTCCATAGATGCTGTGTTTCTGGCCTTAGAGAGGGCATTTATGACCTGCACTCTAGAGATACAAGGTGGGAGACAGGTGGAAGGAATGTCATGGGGTATGTGTGGTGGTCACAGGAGAGTGAAGTTTTTACAGAACCTGCTTGCTAACAGGTTTGCTATATCCACAGGCTCAATGTGTGTGGTATCATAATCTTAGAAACATTTAAGAAAATAAGATCGACCAGTTCAACTTATAAATTTTGGTTTGAGTCTCTTATCACTTTTTCCTTAACAAAAAAATTATATTAATAAGTTACCAACTCACATATTTATCTTTTGGAAAAATTAACATTTTTATTATGATTACAATGTTTTGACTGTATTATAAGTAAATCAATCAACTTTATTTGTTTAGAGTTTAATATCAATAATAATGATGTAATCTATCTATAATTAATTTTAATATCAGTTCAAACCAGATTCTCTCTTATCCATCTTAAGCTGTGTTGAGATTCCAGAATGGATACAAATTTTATTTGAAATTATCTATAAACATTGAGAATTTGATAACTTAATCTCTCAAATGCATTCAATACAAGGTAAAGATAATTCTAATTTAAATGAGAAGTTTTTGAATTTTTTTCTCTAAAGAGTATTCTGTAGTTTTTTTTTTTTTGAACAAAACAAAAGCATCTTCTCTACTCTATTAATAATTTTTCTTGGATTCTTCATTGGAGTATATTTACTTGGAAATTTTTGTTTAGAGTTTTTTTAACTCCTGCAAGGATTGCTAAAATGAGAAAATAGTGTATTATTGAATGCTGGAGATGGAAAATTTTGGAATAATTGGTCACATATGTTTTATGAATGTTCTAGGGTTCAAAAATTTTGGGTGATGGTCCAAGATTTCTTTAAAGTCTTATGGACACCTTCATTTAACAAAAGAAATGTTTTTCATTAATATTCTGGAACCACCATATTCAGAAAAGACTGTTCTTACCTAACTTGGACAATACTTTCTGTGGCTAGAAGAACTATCAGAAAAAAACTGGAAGAGTTCTACAGAATCAAAAATTGAAGATGTTCTTATTCTCCTAAAAGAGATGGCAATTAAAGAAAGTACTGTAAAAGAGAGAAGAATATGTCCCAATGAACTGATGAATAATCCTTGGTTAAAGGTCTGTTATTAGGATTTCATGGTCTTCTTTTGATTCATTTTTATTATTTTGATTTCAGACTTATTGTACATATTGTAAATAGTTATAAATTAACTTCTCTTTTCTTTAAAAACATAGTTTATTGTATTTATTATATTATATTTCAATTTTCACTATATTCTGTAATCTTTTTAAAAAATTAATAAAATATTTTAAGCAAAAAAAAAAGAGCATGCAACAAAAAGTCAAATAAAGTAGGAATAAACACAATACATTAAAAGCAGTCAAACAAAGTACATTTTTTAAGTATTTGGGAAGGGGGGTAGAAGAATACTCAAGTTTAACAGATTAAGGGAGAAGGCCTTCCCAGCTGATCACTCAGTGCTGATGAGATGGGACTTGGAGGAGTCCCCTAAATCAGATTTATATTTGGGATGGGCAACTCAAAAGCCATCAAGTTTAAAAGCACAGCAGTCACAGGTATGTAGGTGGGAGAATCAAATGCAGAATGCTATTTCTCAGCTCCTCCCACTAATTAGATGGATGTTATTCACTGTCTCCAAAATAATTATTGTCTAACTGACCCTAGCTAAGACCTCTTTACTCTCCAAATAGAACAAAAGACTTAAAATAAAACAAAATGCAATATAAGAAAACTATAATAAGTATAAGCAACCAAATCTTAAATGAATAACTTAAATCCAAAATCAAATGCAATCAGAGATCAGCAATAGTCAGGCAGAGAACAGCAAGCTGAGCAAGCAGTGCAGCTAAATAAAGGTGCCAATAAATATTTGTAGTTAAATGAATGCTATTTTCATATCCAAGCTGCTGCTTTTACACTGCCTTTGGTGACAGAACTTGTCAGAGATTTGGGATGCATGGCTAGGTTAAAATGTTCCTACAGGTCATTAGCCTACTACTCACCTGTGAACCTATAAAAGGATTCTTTGTAATGTACTGTATAGAGTTAAAATTTGGGTCAGTGTAAGGGTTAGTATTAGGGTTAGCACATGTGAATAAGATGAGACCTTATTCACATGTGCTAACCCTAACCCTTACACCGCCCCTAAGCCCAATCTTAAACAGTTCAAAAAACACTTTCCCCTAATAGTACCACTATTCAGAAAAAGTAGTTTTTTTCTTTTTTAATACTCAGAAAAGAAAGAGGTTGCTATTTTTTTGATTATTGTAGATTCATGATTTTTTTCTTTTTGATATCCATTAATGTTGATGATATTTTTTCAATTTTGTGTGCCTCAATGTTGACATTAATGCTTAGAATTATTTTTGTACAATAAACATAAGATCATTCCCTGTGATACCTACAAGAACTGTCAAAAATCTTAAAGTCTGACAGATGGTACTTTATTTTTTGAACATTGTATTTGTTTTAGGAACCTCTGTGGTTTGGTGTATTCCTTTGCTGTATATGGTGAGGTAAGGGGATATTGTAGTTCAAAATTCTACGGTATGTTTTTGGATGCTGCAAAAACAATGAACTACTATCTGCTTTTTTGACAAAGTAATCTTCAAAGCTGAAATAAAAGGTATACCACCTTTTCACTATATTATTTGTGCTTAATTTTGAGAATAAGACACATTTAAACATAACTCCAACAAGGCAGTGAAGTCAAAGACATTTTCCTTAGTGGAATAACTGCCCAGAAGACTGTATACAGACTAGAATACATAATTTGAAAATGGTTTCTGAATGGAGGCATTGGTAAACAATGTTTCTGTTCATGGCCAGGTCTTTCTACTCATGCCTCAAATTATAATGTGATTTGGAGCCATGCAAAATATAAGCAGACAGTCCATAAAGCCTTGCATGATCAAAAACAAACATGAAAAGCACTGAGCAGGTGAAAAGATATCATGCTCTAGGAATAGAAGTTACCGGAGTAAGTGAGAGGCACTGAAAAGACCCTCATGTAAGAGTTCCAGGTAACCCACCATTTAGAGAGCGCTGACTAAAGGTATAGTATGTGACTCCTTGCAATGTTGGCCCAGTGGCCATGCGGAATGCTAATGAGACAGTCTGGAGGAGAGGCAGATGCTAATTAGCCATGTGCTCTCTCGCCCAGAACTACCTCCAGGAAGGCATCTGTCCACCAATCAATTTAAGAAATTGCTCATCTGTATACATCAGCATGGCTGAACCCACCCTGTCATGATATAGAACATGGTCAAAAGGTTATGTTCACCTAACTGCCATTATTATGGTATGGGGATTGGGGGGCATTAAACACCAGGGATGATTATTTACTTAAGTGCCTTCATGACACCAACATTACTGTGATGATCAGGGGTGATCAGTAGAACCCAGAAATTATGCAAATGTGCCATAACAGCACATAAACTATTAAGGAGGTAGGGGTGGGGAGTGTGTTAGCTAACATGGAAACTGCGGGTGTGCTATAATGGTATACAAACTATTATGAGGATTAGAGGGGTGGAGGAAACCACAGGAGGGAACACAAATCAGGTGGACAGGTACAGGGACCATGGTGTGTGTTTTGTGTTTGAATGTTTACTTCTGATGGGGAAGAGTGACCATAGGGGGGACCGCCAATGCCTACATGGGCAGTAGTTTACTATTGCAATGTGCAAATCAGCAATGATCTTCAAATTGTGGTATTAAGTGTGATTCAGAGACATGCAAATTATTTAATAATGAGGGTTTTACCTCACCATGGCTAACGTGTCTATAAACTGCAAATTACTGCATTATGGGAGCAGAGCCTTTCTACTGTGAGTCATGTGGCTCCTGAAAGACACTTTAATAATACTAGAATCAAAGATGTATTCTTTAGCATGTGCTTAGTCTAATTTGTCTGAATAACAAATTTTCAATAAGTTCTTAATTTTTGCTTTATCATGCATAACCATTTTATTTATTTACTGGACAAACAGAACTGCTGTGAATTATTCATTGCTATATTAGTGATATATTTGTAAAACATTAGTATATATCTCCCTTTCAAGACTTGCCATAGACTATATTTTAGTTAATATGAATTTCCTGATATTTTGTGTAAATAGCCAATTATCATCTATATAGTGCAACCCCATTATATAGACACCACTTAAAATTTTGAGACATTTAAACAATTATCTGAAAAAAGTCATTTTCTTTGAAAGTTAACATTTTAAAGTGAGTAGAGCCTTCTTAAAAAGTATATGATGCAGGAAATATGGGAAAATCTACTTTTTTCCTAATATTTAATATTTAGGTATACAATGTCTAAAGAATTTCAGCATGATATTTATATAATTATATTTAGTGGATCTTGAATTATAAAACTATAAGTAATTATTTAGCAGCTACATTTTATTATTTAAAGTTTCTTTAGAATAAACAGATATTTTAATGGTCAATCTTCATTTAGTTTCTCATGTAATAATTATCACTTAGCAGTATCAGTTGAACACAGCTATATTTTTTACCAGAGTTGTTTGCTAGTATGTTTCAGTATCTGAGAGGCTAATTCCACTTAACCAGATGATCCAATATGATGATGCATTTAAGCTACACTAGATTTGCTTTGATGTCATAAAAGTCTAAGAACTAAGTTGTGGGTTCTATTCCCACACCAGGAAGATGGATTGCTGACACTGGAGTGCAGCATAAGGGGGGGTGCTGTACTCCTGAGTGTGCCTTCCTTCAGATGAGAAGTTAAACAGAGGCCCCATTTGTTTGAGTTGGTGGCAGTACAGGTGGATGTAAAAGCTCCCAAAACACATATCAAAATGATTAGGAGAAAGTTCCACAATGCCATGGTCAAATTTCCCATAATAGTATAAATGCCACCTTGGGTCTCCCCCGAAAGGAGGCTACTAGCCTGCTAGGATTGACCCATTCAACAAAAGATTAATAAATAAATAAGAAATACATTATTTATTTTATTTGTCTGCTGCTTTCTTGGACTTAGGAATACACCCAGGCATTCATTAACAAGCATGTACACATCACACTGAAGCCTACAGGATTGGGTGTCATCATGCAATGAGCAGCATTGCTCATTGAAAATCCAAGACTTTAAGCAACCTTATGCATTGAGCAGCACCTACTCATGGCCATAGCTCAAGGTAATAGCCATGCTGAAGTGAAGCTGGGATCAAGTATATACATACATCGGAAGGAAAATAAACTTAACCTCGGTAAGCACATATGTGCCAACAGCAGAATGCTAGCAAGGCCAACTTGGAATACATAAAGGTCAGGGAAAGCCTAACAAACAGATAATCAGTCAGTGCTCTGAAATTAATTAGAGACAAACCTAATCCAAATGAGGGACAAATGCAAAAATAATATGGACAATAAGGCACACTTTTTAAATTGTTAGCATAATTAGTTTATCTGTTGACAGAATAAGTGCATGCAAAGTGGTAGATATTCTCAAATATGAAATAATGGAACATTTTTAATTAGTGCCATGATTTACAGAAGTAAAATTCACCACCTTTCCACAAAGATCACCAATTCTTATATGGGGTTGAGAGTGAGAGAGCTAAAATTGGAGTCAAACTCAGGAAATATATAAATGGAAAGAACTGTGGCCAGCTGTACAGGTTAAGGAAATGAGCATGACCTATGTATGGTGTGAGTCTGACCCATTCAGCCTCCATTTGCTTACTGTCTGACTCTTAGCACATCACTTAACAAGACAGTGCTCTCACTTCACTTAACAAGACAGTGCTGTCGCTTCACTTAACGAGACAGTGTTCTCACTTCACTTAACGTGACAGTGTTCTCACATCACTTAACAAGACAGTGCTCTCACTTCACTTAACGAGACAGTGCTCTCACATCACTTAACGAGACAGCACTCTCATGTCACTTAATGAGACAGTGCTGTCTGTCAGAGTCTGGCAATGATCCACGTGAATCTGTGTTCTGCCCCCCTTAACAATTTTGAGTAATTAAATAAACTGAATAAATAGAAGCTAATATGGAGGTGCGGGGGATTCTTGAGGGATATGCTATAGTTGGAAAAGGTGGATGTACATGACAAAGTGAGGGGGGGGGTCAGATGAATATTTATAGGATGCTATTTAAATATAAAAAGAGGTTCCTTACAAAAAGAATACACCGTATAACAAACCTGCCTTATGCAGAGCCCCTTAAAGCCCTTTCCCTCTGCTCTGTCTCCTATTGATTGCTGAGGGGAAATCTATGCCTGGCTTACAAGGCATTCACAAACCCCACACTTATGAATCACTTGCATATTCATGAGTCAAAGAGTACCAGAAATACAAGGTCTAGGGACCTGAATTTTGTCTGTGACTTAAACAGAACATGCTAGAGAGACAGATAAGTGTCCCAGAGACTGCCCTCCTATGGAACAGGTTTCCCATTCATGTGAAGCTGAGTTTGTCTGTTACCCAGATTAAGTGCAGCCTAGACCAGTGGATGAGGTTTAGGAAATCTACACCGTGCCTGGCCCCCACAGACAGAGGTAGCTTATAATTGCCTGGCCCTCAGTGTCCTATTTGGAAACAGGGCATCATTATTCTTTTGGGAAAACTGGTGAAATGATAAATCAAGAAAAGGGGGCTTACAACAGTGTTTACAAGGTAGCAAAATGCAATATATAATACTGTTTAAATGATGGGCCATGAATTCTATTCCATAATGTTGTGCAGCTTTATACACATGTAATGTTTCGTTAATGCACAGTACAAAACTTGAGAAAAGAGATTAGAAGAAAAATGAAATATTTCTGCTATTACCAGTTCTTTGGGCTCATATTACCTCTTCAATGTTGCAACAATCAGGTGTTGTTTTAGTAGTGTCAGTGGCTCAACAGTTCATTTTTCTTTGGAGCTGGAAGATCAGAAAGCTGTGGGTTCTAGTCTCATACTGAGTGATTGGATTCATTTTTTTTTAAATTGCTGCAGTGCAACATTAGGAGTTACTGTTTTCCTGCCTGGGCTGTCCTTCAGAGTTGGTAGCAGCTCAGGTGGATGTAAAAGGTCCAATGGTACTTTAAAAAAAACTAGGGGAAGTTTTCTGATGACCCGGCCAAATTTCCTCTTGTAGCATACATACCACCTCAAGTCCCACCTTGAAGAGAGACTGCTAGACTAGGGGGACTAACCCAATCAACAAATTAAAAATAAATCAGATAAAATGATAAGATTTATTATTAAATCATTAACAACCACATTTTTCATTGACTCATAACAAGACAGAACCATAACGTAGTTATATTTCCACGTGCTTCTAAGAAGGAATGTTATCCAATACAATAATTTTTCAGTTTGTGCTGTATAAGCAAACCACAATTCCATTATGCACTAACATTTTTTGCTTTTTCCAAGTTCCAGCCATGACATTTTCATTCGCTAGCCTTCCTCTTTCTTAGCATATACATATAAGCCAACTCATATAGCTACCAGAACAACTCTGAAACCACTAATCCACTTACAGAGAGTAATGTTACCTGTGCACAGAGCAAGCACTGAGTGAATTACAGCAAGTGTACAGTAACTTTATATAGACATGGCTTTGACTCACATCTATAAAACTACATGTGTTGTTCAACATGCTACATTAGGGGACTGTTAAAGTATATTCATAATGTAGGAGTGGGTATGGCATAGCTTTCCTGAAAGGATAATATGTCTCACATCTGTCAAATAATCTGTCACAACATACATTAGCCACATGGGAACTTTGATTAGGAGCTAAAATGTTGCTAACTATCCAGAAATATAAAGTGAATCTGTTGAAACATAACTATACTTGCTACAGGACTGGTAACATCTCAGAAGTATTGCAAATCAAAGCACTAGCAGCATAACAAGAGATACCAGTGTACTTTATCAGCCTTTGAAAATTGATTTGTTTAGGTATTTATTACATTATATAAGGTATGTACTTTCCACTTACCAATGCCAATTTACAGGAGAGAATAGTGGACAAAGCTTCAGATAAAACATCTGCTACATTGACTGGATGTATTACAAACACCAACACTCAAGTCAGTGGCAAAAAATTGTTGAGTGCATTCAGTTGAAACTGTAAGAAATCATTTTTTTTTCTGAATGCAAGCCCCCATGCATCCTCTAATGTGGAGACTTTACCTCTCCACCCAGTTCCACCTGCAAGATAAATCAGCAGCGGAGAAAAATGAAAGACTTCCTAAATAAACATCATTATCCAACGAACTTATACCATGTCCATCGCTGCATGTTCAGAGATGTGAGTCAATCAAAAGTATCTGGGAATTCACATTTCAATGAAAAATCACACGAACAAAGAAACTACAACCATAGTTTTTCATATATTTATTTATTTATGTTTATTAGCCATCTTATCCCAAACATGTAGAGTCGATCTACCGTTCACAACAGAGAAGTGGGTAAAAAAGTCTAAAATGGCACAACGATAAAAAAAAATAAATACAAATTCATGACATATTCCATAACTACTGCAACATACAAACGTGCAGTATTTGAATGATACTGTGACTCAAGGACAGTATTTGTACACAGACACAGTACAGCTCCAGCAAACCAGACTGTATATAGAGAAGAATTAGTGATAGATGCACAGAAAGTGTTATGAGCGGCAGAGAGTAACAGATGAGTTTAAAGTTACAGGGAGTAGGTAAGTGTAACTGAACAGGAACTAATGGGTCGTGTTACTCCAATAGTGCAGTGTCAGTTTCAGGTTGTTAACTGTTAATGGAATTTTGTATAACATCGTTCTGATCAAACCTGGAGGTGTGGGCTGCATATAAACACGTCTCACATTTTTAGAGTCTATATGATGATAATGGGGCTACTTTAGCCAAGCTACTGGAGCTCACAGGTGGGCAACTACAGCAAATCTGGTATCTGAGGAGTATTGAATATGAGCTGGATTGTAGCACTAGTGGACTAAGAGAGACAACTTTAGCTGATATGAGAGAAGTGCTGAGTCTGAGCTTAGATATACCACTAATGGACTCAACTTTAAATAAACTAGAAGCTGACAAGTGGTGAGTTTAATTTTTTTTTCTCTTTTTTTTATGGTTTAGAACTCTCAAACGTCTTTCTTTTTCAAAAAATGCACATTTTTATCAGTGAAGTCATGAGTGTTAATCAAAAAACAGTTACACTTTACCAACAAAGGCCAAATTGGTCAGCTTTGTTATGTGCCCAGTCACATTTATGAACACTGATGGGCTATGATCAGATTAAATAACAGAAGCATAGACAAGTGAAGGTAAAAGAACCATTCAAGAAGTAGAAAGCTTAATTGTGTCCATCATGGATTTTCTGGCCTTAAAGAAGAAGATGAATCTTTTGTTACATGGGTAATGACTTTATCAATGTGCAGTTTAATCATTAATTTACCATTCAGGATAAGATCTAGGAAGATAAGTCTGCCCCCAGTAAGTATAGCCATTAGACATGGATTCCCATGAAAAGAGTCCATTAACAAGTTATTAAACCAGGTTCTTGCTTATACAATACTATGCCCAGTAAGTATATCTATCTATATATATATAGCCTGTCCAACAGATGCCCTGCATATGGTATACGAGATGCCAGCTGGAAAATAATCAAGTGCTGACAGATAAAACAGAGCTGCGCTTCTTTTTCAGCATGCTCACTACAGTGTTCAATGAAATGATTGGCTCACTGCATGTTGCAGTTTGATGATGCTGTGAGTGTTGCACTGAAGCATCATGAATGACAGGCATGGGATGTTCTTATAGGCAATGTACAGTACAGCATACTATGCCTTCTAATGGTATAGCACACTAAACATTAGGTGGACAAAGCTTGCACATGATATGGTGGCACAGCAAAGCAGATATTAGCCCGTCTAATGAATGAACGTAGTAACTCATGGGAACAGGGACAGTAACCAGAGAGCACATAGTTTACTGTGTACCTGACTTGGATATAACACCTCGTGTTCAGGTGAGATGTCGAGTTTGGTGGGGAAAGAATATGGACCTAGCTGTTGTACACTAATCAGTAAATAATACAGAAGCAAACATATGCACATGTATGTGCATGAGACTGATTCTCCATTCTGCACTAGAATACATGCTCCGTGTAGTACACTGCATAAGGACAGGGTATTTAGATGGAGTGGGACTCACAATTTAAACTTCATTGGACTTGTAATAACAGCTTTACCAGTTCTTGCATTTGTGCAATCATTTGTATCTCCTGAGAAATGCATACTCGGCAGGAATAAGGCATTGCCAAGCCTCATAACACAGAGGCACACTGGCTTCTCCTATTACCGCTGTTGCATATATCGTGTAGGTCATTTGCCTATGCATTTTATACCAGCTGCCTGCTTGAAACACATTAGTGTATCACTTCCACAGCTCTGCAGTATTCACACTGTCTATGAATCATGTATTGACATTTTGTTTTTGTGTATTTTGTAGAGTAAAAGTCTTATAGCGTACACTCGATGTTGTTCAATCCCAGGTACCACCTGTGGTCTGGTCAACCACAAGGACCAACTGCCAAATAAGAAAAGTATGCAGCTCTCAAGACCAAACATGACAATGCATTAGCTTAGCTAGGCCCCAACTCACCTAGAGAATGTGGCAACATTATTCAAAACATACTGACCCCACTGCAAGATGTGTGACCTAAGTAACACAGAAATACACAATGGGAAAATAGTTTTACTAAAATGTGACTTGTACTGTCCAGGCAGTTTAGGCAGCATAGGATGGTGGTTTGTAGGATGATATTGGTGATCAAGAAGAGGAGGAGGAGTGTAAGAGCAGCACCAAGGATCAAATGGTGGAAATTGAAAAACGGTAATTGTGAGGTAGAGTTCAGGGAAGAGTTAAGACAGGCACTGGGTGCCAGTGAAGAATTACCGAATAGCTAGGTAACTATAGCAGAGCTAGTAAGAGAGATGGCTAGAAAGGTGCTTGGTGTGACATCTGGAAAGAGGAAGGAGGACAAGGAGACCTGGTGGTGGAATGAAGAAGTACAGGAGAGTATACAGAGAAAGAGGTTGGTGAAGAAGAAGTGGGATTGTCAAAGAGATGAAGAAAGTAGACTAGAGTATAAGGAGATGAGATACATGGCAAAGAGAGAGGTGGCGAAGGCTAAGGATAAGGCGTATGAAGAGCTGTATGAAAGTTTGGACTCTAAGGAGGGAGAAAAGGACCTGTACCGATTGGCTAGACAGAGGGACTGAGCTAGAAAAGATGTGCAGCAGGTAAGAGTGATAAAGGATAATGAGGGAAACATACTCACAAGCGAGGAGAGTGTGTTGAGCAGATGGAAAGAGTACTTTGAGGGGCTGATGAATGAAGAGAATGAGAGGGAGAGAAGGTTGGATGATGTGCGGATAGTGAATCATGAAGTGCAGTGGATTAGCAAGGAGGAAGTAAGGATAGCTATGAAGAGGATGAAGAATGGAAAGGCTGCTGGTCCAGATGACATACCTGTGGAAGTATGGAGGTGTTTAGGTGAAATGGCAGTGGAGTTTTTAACTAGATTGTTTAATGAAATCTTGGAAAGTGAGAGGATGCCTAAGGAATGGAGAAAACGTGTTTTGGTACCGATTTTTAAGAATAAGGGTGATGTGCAGAGCTGTAGTAACTACAGAGGGATTAAACTGATCAGTCACAGCATGAAGTTATAGGAAAGAGTAGTGGAAGCTAGGTTAAGAAGGGACGTGATGATTAGTGATCAGCAGTATGATTTCATGCCAGGAAAGAGCACTACAGATGCGATGTTTGCTCTGAGAGTGTTGATGGAGAAGTACAGAGAAGGCCAAAAGGAGTTGCATTGTGTCTTTGTGGACTTAGAGAAAGCATATGACAGGGTGCCTAGAAAGGAGTTGTGGTATTGTATGAGGAAGTCGGGAGTGTCAGAGAAGTATGTAAGAGTGGTACAAGATATGTACGAGGGTAGTGTGACAGCGGTGGGGTCTGCGGTGGGAGTGGTGGATGCGTTTAAGGTGTAGGTGGGATTACATCAAGGATCAGCTCTGAGTCCTTTCTTATTTGCAATGGTGATGGACAGTTTGACAGACGAGATCAGACAGGAGTCTCCGTAGACTATGATGTTTGCAGATGACATTGTGATCTGTAGTGAGAGTAGGGAACAGGTGGAGGAGGCCCTGGAGAGGTGGAGATATGCTCTAAAGAGAAGAGGAATGAAGGTCAGTAGGACTAAGAATATATGTGTGTGAATGAGACCGAGGCTAGAGGAATGGTGAGGATGCAGGGAGTAGAGGTGGTGAAGGTGGACGAGTTTAAGTACTTGGGATCAACAGTTCAGAGTAATGGTGAGTGTGGAAGAGAGGTGAAGAAGAGAGTACATGCAGGATGGAGTGGGTGGAGAAGAGTTTCAGGAGTGATTTGTGACAGACAAGTACTAGTAAGAGTGAAAGAGAAGGTCTACAAGAGGGTAGTGAGACCAGCTATGTTATATGTGTTGGAGACAGTGGCATTAACAAAAAGTCAGAACCTGACGTGGCAGAGTTGAAGATGTTAAGATTTGCACTGGGTGTGACAAGGATGGACAGGATTAGGAATAAGTATATTAGAGGGTCAGCCCAAGTTGGAAGGTTTGGAGACAAAGCCAGAGAGGCAAGATTACGTTGGTTTGGGCATGTGCTAAGGAGGGATGCAGAGTATATTGGGAAAAAGATGCTAAGGATGAAGCTGCCAGGTAACAGGAAAAGAGGAAGGCCTAAGATAAGGTTTATGGATGTGGTGAGAGAGGACATGCAGGTGGTTGGTGTGACAGAGCACGATGCAGAGGACAGGAAGAAATGGAAACAGTTGATCTGCTGTGGCGACCCCTAATGGGAACAGCCAACAGAAGAAGAAGAAGACTGTCCAGGCATCTCCTGTCAGAAGAACATTTAAAGGAGGTCTCTAACTAGAAGAAAATGTTTTGTTCTAAAGCACTACACTATAGTAATTTCTCCAGATAGCAAATGACCATCATGCAAATGGAAAATCAATAGGAAACCTAAGACAAATAGCATTAGCCAAAGCAGACTACTACAAGTCATGTGATGTGGATGCAGTACTTCTAAACTAGGGGTTCATGAACATAGTGCTACTGGAGTGTCTGAAAGTTGTCTCACTCATTGCTCCTGCAGTCCGTAAACATGTGTTACAATTCAAAAAGGCAGGAAATTAGGGAACAGGGAAATGAAACACTATTAATTACAAGGTGTTGTGTATTTTGTAAAAAAAGAACAAGCTATTCAACCAGCTATTACTGTATTAACTCCTGGTACAACTTCTTGCTGATTTTTGTATATACTTTTACTCTGGAGGTTTTCTCCCCAGGCCTCCATTGAAAAAGGGCTCATCTTGGCTCAATGGACGTTCACAGTCAACAAACTGTAGATAAATAAATAAAAGAACCTAAAAATGGCATTCAGTCATTACTTTTCAATCGCACCATTCACTGAATTTAAATGTGGTGTACTCAGCTTAACTCAAATTTAAAGACATTTTAGAAACATAACCCAGCATTCACATCTGCTTAACAGTTCTCAAAACCTGCTGCTTTCAACTTAAATCTGTCTTTTTACTTATAACTGTTACTTTAACACATTAGTCCTGAAGAAAGAAATGGCAAATAGGAGCTTTGTGTTATCAATAGGCAGTGAACAGCATATCAAAAGCTTACAAGAGCTAACAAATGATTCATTAGCTTTGATGGAACCTGAAGGAAGTAACATCAGCAAACAAGATTTGTCTGCAAAGTGAGTCTTTCTGCCATACTTTTGGTGAATAAGCAGTTTCTACAATCAGTACTGATGCATTTAAACCAGAAAAGTACAAAAATGGCAAATGCACTCAAAAGCAACAGGTTAGTTATGGCTTTCAAAAATTCTGCAATTTAGAGAAAAGCCTCACTGAAATCCAATACTATCTCTTTACAATGTAAGCAACGTTTTTGGTAGTTGGCACAGAGTTAAGGCAATGGTCCACAGTTCCTGTAGTACAGGGTTTGAGTCCCTTGGCTATCATTTGCCTACTCTGTGACCTTGAACAAGATATTCAACCTGACGATGCCTGGGGCAACTAGAATTTGGGCTAGGCTCCTCCAAGGTCTCATGGACCCCAAGCCTAGTAATTACCTATGAATAGTTACCAAGTGTACTGCAAGGAAATAGACAAGATTAGCAAATGGTCTGTGATAAATCAGAAGCAGGACAGTGTTACTCTAAGCAAGGCTGGCACACAAAAAAAAAAACTGCATCTAGTCAGATATTATTAAATCTGTGGCTTTCACTGAAGATAAGTGTCATAAAATTTTAGCAGCACCTAAAATGTAGTAGGCGCTAAGCATGACTTGGCTATAAATAGCATGACTTGGCTAGAAATGCATCAAGTGCACTGCCTTTAGGTGGGGTTTAGGTTCTAGTCCTTATTGTAGGGAAATAGTCAAATAGTCAATATATGGATTTTTTTCTGTAAACAATAAGGAAGAAGAGATGCTCTGATTATACTGACTAGAAGAAATCATTCCACAATCCACACATCTTTTTCTGTGAAGCCCTTTCCTTATAAGGATACTCTACATATCAAACTGATATCTTGCAACCTATGGGGGAAGAGGTAAGGCACTCTGAAGGAATAGTTTAGTATATCACATGACTGCTGAGTGGAAAAACTTAAATGAAAACAAATCAAACAGCATGATCATGCTTCATAAGAAAGGCTCAAACTGCTAGCAGTTCTCAGTCTTTTTGTTTTAGAATGGCATGTGCTTGCACTTATTTGCCCATTAGTGCATGTCCGTGTGTGTGTGTGTGTGTGTGTGTGTGTGTGTGTGTGTGTGTGTGTGTGTGTGTGTATGTACGTGTCTCTATGTATGTGTGTGTATGTGTCTCTATGTATGTGTGTGTATGGGTTTTTGTGCCCATGAGAATTGTGTGTCTGTGTGTGTGTGTGTCTGTGTGTGTGTGTGCATGTGTGTTTGTGCTCATGACAATGTGTGTGTGTGAGACGGCACGGGCGCATGCACGTGTGTGTATGTTTATGTGTGTGTATCTGTGTGTGCATATGTGTGCATGTGTGTGTGCGTGTGTCCGTGTGTGTGTGTAAATGTGTGTATGTATGCATGTGTGTGTACGTGTGTGTGTGTGTGTGTGTTTTTGTGTCCATGAGAATTGTGTGTGTGTGTGTGTGTATTTGTGCCCATGACAATGTGTGTGTGTGTGTGTGTGTGTGACGGCACGGGCACGCGCGTGTGTGTATGTTTATATATGTGTGTGTATGTGTGTGTGTGCATATGTGTGCATATGTGTGTGTGTCCATGTATGTGTGTGCATGTGTGTTTGTGCCCATGACAATGTGTGTGTGTGACGGCACGGGCATGCATGTGTGTGTATGTTTATATATGTGTGTGTATGTGTGTGTGCGCATGTGTGCATGTGTGTGCGTGTGTGTGTGTGTGTGCGTGTGTGTGCATATGTGTGTGTGTCCGTGTATGTATGGCTGTTTGTGTGTGTGTGTTTGTAGGTGTGTGTGTGTGTGTGTGTGCATGTGGGTGTGTGTGTGTGTGTGTGTGTGTGTGTGTGTGTGTGTGTGTGTGTGTGTGTGTGTGTGCATGTGGGTGTGTGTGTGTGTGTGTGTAGGTGCATGTGTGTGCGCGCGTGCGTGTGTGTGTGTGTGTGCATGTGGGCACGTGCGTATGTGCATGTGTGTGTATGCATGTGTGTGTGTGTGTGTGCATGTGTGTGTGTGTGTGTGTGTGTGTGTGTGTGTGTGTGTGTGTGTGTGTGTGTGTGTGTGTGTGTGTGTGTGTGTATGTGTGTGCGTGCCTGTGAGTGTGTGTGTGTAAGTGTGTGTGCATGTGTATGTGCATGCATGTGCATGTGCTTGTGTGTGCGCGCATGTGTGTGTACATGTGTATATGTGCATGTGTGCGTGCGTGTGTATATGTGTGCGGATGTGTGCATGTGTGTGTGAGTGTGCACATACGCACATGTGTGTATGTGTGTGTGTGTGTGTGTGTGTGTGTGTGTGTGTGTGTGTGTGTGTGTGTGTGTGTGTGCATGTGTGTGTGTGTGTGTGTGTGTGTGTGTGTGTGTGTGTGTGTGTGTGTGTGTGTATGTAGGTGTGTGTTGTGTGTGTGTAGGTGCATGTGTGTGTATGTGCATATGTGTGTGTGCATGGGTGTGTGTGCGTATGTTTGTGTACGTGTGTGCGTCTGTGTGTCTGTGTGTGAGTGTGTGAGTCTGTGAGTGTGTGAGCCTGTGTGCGTGTGTGCGTGTGTGTGTATTTGTGTGTGTGTGTAGGTGTGTGTGTGTGTAGGTGTTTGTGTGTGTCTGTAGGTGCGTGTGTGTGTCTGTGACAGAATGAGACAGAAAGGGTTCAGATATGCGTGTGAGCAGCATGTGTCATTGCTGCATTATCTATGTCGAAGAACCAAGAATAAAATGAGCACCCTAAACTTCTGGAAGATATAATGTAAGAATACTGCATAATGCCCCAAAAATTCACAAATGGACAGCTATGGGGTATAATGGTTTGTGTCTTTTGGCTTTTCCTGGTTAGGGGTCGCCACAGCAGAACTCCAGTCCACTAATGATTGGCAGTTGTTTTTTACGTACCGGTTTGCCAGGCCTGACGCACAACCTTCAACTAAGGTACGCCCATTCACGCATGTCTCCATGCAGAAGATGCTCTAGCTGAGAATTGAACCGGACAGCGTCTTACTGTGAGGCGACAACGCTACCGCAGCACCACCACCGCGATAAAAAAACTAGAGGTCCATTCAAATTGTGTTAATGGATGTTGCATGCATTTGTCTTAAACAAAAAGTCAAAAAAAGGACACTGTTTTGGTTATCTTGAAATACTGAATGTTGACTAAATAAATAAATTCACAATAATGTTGTTTATTGCAACCAGATGTAGAAGCAGTTGCTCAAAAAAGCAAAGGATCAATTTCAGGAAAGCATAGCTAAAGCAGTCACATAAGAAAATGAAACATTTTATGTATGCACACGATATAGAAGAAAAACAAAATAAGGAATACACCAATTGATACTTATGTATTTGTGAAGAAACAGAAGATATCAGCAAAATGCAGTTAATAAAAGAAACAAAGAATCAGGGTTTTTCGAAATGCTTTCTCAGGAGAAAGAATAATGAAATAACTCCAGGAAAAAACACAAGGAAATTAGTGGGAAAAAGAAAAAACAAACAAAAAAAACAATGAAACTCATAACCCAGTGCAGTGGGCGTAAGCAAGACCAAGGTCAGACCAAACAAACCAACTGAATTCTGCTGACTGGGCACCAAGGTACCATCAGAAAAGGGGATGGGGCATTTCGGTGCTTCAAGGAAACATGTAGCAGGATACCAGTGCAATTAAAATCAGCACAGCTTTTAGCAGTTTACACGTTGTAGAATTATGTGGAAATAATGAAAAGGGTGGGAAGGCCTTACGGGTCTGCAGAGACAAGTTTAGTGTTCAGTTAATCTACTTAGTTAAACAAATTCAGGGTTTCAGGACAGGATATCTAGGAATGTCTTTGCATATAAATTAAGACTGTCCACAAACTGTTGTTCAAGAGACTTCTAAAAAATAAAAATGAAATGCAGTCATCAACCTTGTTATTTTGTGTGTCTTAAAGATTTCTTGACTGAAATGTGTATTTGGTTGTTCTGACAAGTTATCAAGAGTACCGACCGACTTTTGCAAGGGTGCTTGGTTCTCTACTTTAGTATCATCTGCAAACTCATTTATCAATAGCTTCAGACATAAAAATGTTAAACAATGCTTGCCCAAGCATCAAACCCTGGACAACTCCCACTTTCACCTCTTTGAAAATATTTTCACTCTAAAACTTGTACTTAGAATGCAGCTAGCAATGTTCCTTGTGATGCAAGTGTCATATAATGATCTAATGACATTTAAAATGTCCTGGTGATGTAGTGAATCAAAGGATGGTTAGCTCTAAATAAATTACACCTTCTGTCAGTCCCTGGTCTATTATGTTTATTACATTTAACTACAAATTAAATTGTCAAACATGAATATCCCTTCACAAACTCATGTTGTTTGACATTCTGTCCCTGTTTAACTGTTACTGCAAGCAGCTGCAGAATTATACCGTCATATCACATCCTTGCAATGCTAGTTAAGCTAATAGGGTGACAGGTGTCTCCAATGGCATTTGTGTTATTCTTGGGTTTGCATATAAAAATGGCATCTTTGAACAGTTTACATGAAATCCCAGAGGGCAGTAACTTTCAAAAAGGTATGTTATGAATGGTGTTATGTACCTGAGGATATTACTTAGGAAGTATCCATTTGTATCACCTGTACCAGCTGCTCAGCTATATTTAATACACTTAATAGCATTTAGCACCATTTCTTTAGAAATTTCTTGGCAAATATCCTGCCAGCTTGTTTCTACATCCTCAGTGGTATAAGTTCAGTTACTAGACAAATCACTTAGCTCCAAATATGTTAGCCAGTCTTTTGTGGTCAGTTGCAACTATATTATTATCTATAAGGCTAAAATTAGAATTTTATGTTTATAAAAACCTTTCTTATTGTTATGTGTGTATTACCTGCTAAATTCATTTCTTGATTTCATTAAACCTTTATTAGTCTTCCTCTTATGTATTTTGTTCTGTCTTTCTTGTTTCAAAGTCCTTGCACTTTTATTTCCATACGAACTGCTCCCCAAGCAAGGTCTGAGGCATCTGTTGAGACTGACTGTTCGGAGCTGTGAAGGAGAATGCGAGACCTGGATTCTGACAAATTTGGTGCCTCCACTGCATAATCTCCCTGTTCATAAACTTTCCAAACTGGAATCTGAAAAGTCAAGGGTTGTTGATGTTGGGACCATAGAGATTTCAGGTAGCATTTACTTTTTCTTAGATAGAGTCTTGAGAGAGGTGTCATGAGAATCATATACATACCATTCGATCTCTGAGAAAAAGAAATATGGAGACAGCAGGAAAAGAATGAGCGAACCAAGGCCCTAAATCAGGGGCAAATTTTAAATATTTCTCTTGCTAGAATACCGGGTTTTGATCACCATATATTTTGTGAAGTATATGAAGTCTGAAACCAAAATGTGTCTCATTATTTACTGACTTCAATCCTCAATGTTTTGCCAGAGATCCAGATCCACAAGTTTTATGAGAAAAAGATAAAAAATATGAGGCAAAAATCTGGACATTCTGTGAAACTCCAGACAGTTGAGAGAGGTATGATAACAAATGTCATGAGACCCAGGATCCTAACAAATTCTCCTGCTGAGTCTTTAGCATGAGTGGGAGACCACAGGAATAGATCTAAACATGGATCTGTTTTCCTGTGGATGAAAAGCTCTTTAAACTGAGGTATCCAGTAGATGCCCCATGAAAGCAACCCTGTGTTGTATTGTTATTCCATCCTGTAAAGGTGATCCCTTACCCGTTTTATAGATTCTTGACAATTTGAAAATCATGTTGCAAAGATAAGACAGTCATCTTTATAACTAAAAATGTGAATATACTGTAGTCTGTAGTGGGCTGTCACATGAACTAGACAGTTTTGAACAACTTAGATGCAGTATATAGCCCAAAGAGTATTACAAAGAACTAATAATGTGATCCAGACACAGACAAAAATATGAAAAATCAGAAATCTGGATCTATAAGAATGTGATGATATCCATTTTTTAATCTAGAATCACTAAAAAAACATAAATGGGGAATAAGGGGTAACAATTTGTGAAGTGATGACATGTTGAACGTGGGCACTATCACTAACAGGTTCAGAAAGGAAAGATCCAGAATAAGTCTCTAAGAATCTTCTTTCTTTGGCAAGAGAAATATCAAATAACCTTCCTCTCCCCTAAATGAGGAGGAGGGATAGTTTAGTTTCTACCATCCCATTAGGAAACAAATTCTGGGAGACAGGAAGGAAAAGAAGAGTTCGGTCTGAACCCCTGAAAAGGTGAGAGGTGGAGAAACTCTCACCCCCATCTGTAACATTGATAGATTACTGTCAGGACCCATCCCTCTGAAACAATCTGTTACCAAATAGTGAAATAGAGGTTCAGACTTTCTGCAATGATTAAGGAAGTTCCAAGGTGGGAGTGTGTGTGTGTGTGTGTGTGTGTGTGTGTGTGTGTGTGTGTGTGTGTGTGTGTGTGTGTGTGTGTGTGTGTGTGTGTGTGTGTGTGTGTGTGTGTGTGTGTGTGTGTGTGTGTGTGTGTGTGTGTGGGGGATCCTTCATATAGTCATTCAGACTTATTAGACTGTCCTTGTTCTGGGGGGGGGGTCCTGCTTTCATTTTGGAATGACACTGTCATTGCCTTTTGAACATTTGCTAACCAGCAGCTTGATGGGACTGTTCCATTTGCAGTTTAAAGAAAATTGGAGAGAGAGAGAGAGAGAGAGAGATAGAGCATTGAATCTCTTGGTAAACTTGGAGAAGGAAGGAGAAAAATTTCAGAATTCCCTTGCATCAGCGTTCCTCTCATCACACTTTTTAATGACCTCTGGAGCAGAGGTGAAGCAGTAGTTTGCTATCTAATGGGTAATTCTAAATCTCATTTTTGACATCTTCTAGGAAATTTTGGGAATACAATCAGGCAAACCTCCTCATAGCTGTTCCAGTGGCAGAAGCCATGGAAGTGACAATAGCCAAATGGTATCTAAATTTCAAACAGTGGGTAGTCACTTGAGGCACAGAATAAACTAAGTTACACAAAGCAGACTTCTCCTCACAAAAGGAAACAGATGCCAACATATTCCTTGTATTCTCATAAGAGATAAGAACACACTTCCATATATGAACTGAGAATTCTAAAAAAAAACTTTTTGCAGAATGCACTTTTTCCCAAATTTATGAAAGACCTTCCCATCCTAGTCAGAAGGAGAGGGATTACTAGTAACCAGATGTTTAGCAGCAGCTGAAGTCACTAAACCAATAGCTGATGGCTTTGATCTCTGCAGAGTGTATAAAATCTTAAATGCTGAGGCACTTTAAAAAGTGATTTTTCAGAGCAGCTGGCTGACTGTCATGGAGTTTGCAGCCTGTGACTAAAGCATCCTCCAATGCAGACCAAACAGGAGGAATGGGAGTAGGTTCTGGCAATTCCAGCTGTAATATCTCATAATACTTCCAATAAAGGGTCTGGTAAACCTCACTGTTTTCCCTCTAAAATAAGTCATTCATTCTGGAAACAGTTTCAGAGAAAGAGAACCCTTCTAAGGGAATAGCTGAATCCACACTCTCCATAAAATATGAATGAGAAATCTGAGGAGACAAGAAAAAAAATGCCCCTTCATAATCATTCTGGGGTTCAAATTATTGGATCTTGTCTGAACATGAGGAATTCCCCTTTTCTTTTACTACACATGGCCATACAGGAAGCCTGCACAAAATCCTGTACCAAGTCCAATAAAATACTCCTGTCAAGTAACTGAGACAGAAAAAATCATATGTTTAACTTATTGACAGGAATTTTTGAAGAAATAGATTCCCTTTTGCCAGGAAAAAAGCTCCCTAGGGATAGGTACAGCATAAAGGCTAGACAGGGTGGCATTCTCTGCCCCTTCTCACAGGACCTTCAAGAGTTGCTCCCTTGTCCACCAAGGGTACTTCAACAGCCATGGAGATTGTATCTAACCCCTGATCCTTGGTGGCTGTAGGAACTATACCAGCAGGACTCAAGGAAAAAGATGAGACATCCAAGTAACCAGTTTTTGACACAGCAGTCTACCATATGCAGCTGAGGCAATTTAGCAGCTGCTGTGGTGGCAAAGGCTGTTCATCTTTTTGTGGCTGGAAGAAGGAAGAACCAATGAACCAGTAGGTTGCTCTATGGTACAGCTGAAAAAGGTGCCTGATTCTCATGGAAGCCTAACAGCAATAGTTGTTGGTTCACATGACAGTCATTAAAAACACTTTTCCTGACGTAAGTAATTAAGTTTTACAGAAAAGGTAAGTTTTCTGTTTTACAAAGCAAAGTGGAAACTTTTTTCCCCTGAAGGAAACTGATCTGCCCAGCAATTGAATTGCATTACCTGACTGTCGAACCTCAACAGACTGCTGAGGAATGCTCTCTTATCTGAACTTTAGAAGCTGACTAAGGCTTTGAACACATGGAAGAGACATTGAAGCTTTGGAAGCTGGTTGGCTGTTATATTCTTAGTAGGATGTAACCCATATAGCTTAGGCTACTACAGCAATGATCCTTATGAAGAACATTTTAAGGTTCTACTACATCTTAATGATTTCCTTTCTGTTAAAGCTAAATCAATCTGGACACATGCAAAAGTCAAACAACCCCCCCAAAAAAAAAAAAAAAAAAATATATATATATATATATATATATATATATATATATATATATATGGATCTACTTCGCTTGATGTTTCAAAACATTGAACTGCGAATAGTCGAGACTATAATATCGAAGTTTTAAAACTTCGAAATTGTAATAAAAAAATAAAAACACATTTTTTATGTTTTTGGAGAGGGTAAGCCCCCCTGTGCCCCCACATCCCCTGCTAAATAAATGTACTGACTCCGAGATTGCACTACAGTGAAAAAAACGGTAAATTTCCTGTTCTGAGCTGTACAGTGATCTCCATTCCAAACATTCAAAGTTTCAAAACTTTGATTTTATGGTTTCGACCATTGAACTTGCGAAAGGAATCCATATATATATATATATATATATATATATATCTATATATCTATATATATATTTTATATATATATATATATATATATATATATATATATATATATATATATATATATATATATATATATATATGTATATATATATATATATATATATATATATATATATGGGTCTACTTTGTTTCATTGAATCTCATTTCACTGAATTTCATTTCACCCTGACCACATTGCTGAAAACACAAATTACTGAAAACTCATTTCACTGGATCTCATTTCACTGAACTGAACTTACTATATATGGCACTGTGTAGAGTTCTCTAAGGCAAGTAAAAGGTATATGCCCTTTTCCCCACTCTAGTGTGATCCTGGAGTTTGATATTTTGAAACCACGTTTCTGAAACTATACATATATGAATGTGCTGAAGTTGCAGGAGTGCCTCAAGTTTGGGCACCTTTTTTTTGTTTATTCAAAATTGTATTTCTAAATATAAATAAAATAAAAAGTGCTAAATGAAAAAGAATGAAACAGAAGAACTGTACATGGGGTGCTTCTATGGTCTGTGAGCCTTCATGAGCTTGTCACTGAGAACATGCAGGGCACAAATAAAAAAGCTTTTAGTAGAGAACAAAGGCATAAGTCAGAAAGCAGAAGTGGAATAGGTGGCCTTATGTTGGACTTAAGGTACTCTTATGTTGGACTTAAGAAATCTCCGACATGGGCAAAATATTCAGTGCTAAAATTTGCAAGTGGTGGTTTTGGTAGTTTGTTTTTACATATTTATACATAGGTTCCAGTACCTACCTTCAGTGGCTGGGATCTAAGACATTTAGTGAACTTTCATGCAAGGGCAGTGGTAGAAGAAATGTTTTTGGTGAACCTATTATGGTTCATTAATATTAATAGAAAATGTTACATAAGTACCCTACAGTTAGCTACTATATGGGCAGCAATGTTATGTAGTGATATGTTCAGATCATGCACCCTTTTAAAGAATAAACGGTATACTATTACATATGTGTCACACTGTGATGTTCTGTGGACACAGATGAGATTCATAAGGAATGCCCAAAGTAATGGTTTCAGGGAGTTGTATCATTCTGGCTAGCATTTTACAGCATTTTGCATGGTATAGTACATTATAGTTAGGTGTTCATATGTAACCACAATGTATGTAGAGGCACACAAGCCACTGCAATAATTGCTGCAAAGAAAAGTTTTTGAACCGTAGAAGCAGGCATGATTGTGGTGTACTCCTCAAACTCTGTATCTCTAATACCCACACAGATGGTATCTGCTACCTCCTGTAGTCATATTCCATGGCTTTTGTAGTACATTTTATTCAATTGTTCTTTGAGTTAATAAAATATATTGAACATCTTTGCCTTTCTTTCCTTTTGAGAGGAATCAGAATGATTTGATTTTTTCTTATGAAACAGAGCTGTGCTGCTGTTAAGAACTCATTTAATAAAATGACAGAGAACATTCTCCAAAATATTGCTTATGCCTTTTTGTCTTAGTTTTTATTGTTTCCTTTAAGACAGGAAAATATTTGTGTTCTGCCTTTTGGAGATAGTGAGTTATTTTTTATTGTTATAGTCAGTTGCATTCTGAAAGCATTTTGTGACTGTAGATGAAGAGAACTCAAATAGTCTCCATTTTGGAAAATTAAAAAAAGTAATTGCATAAATGTGTTTTTTCTCTTGTAGCAGATGTCTTTTTTCTTACATTAGATTTGCCAGAACTCTAGCATTAGTGTGCAACAAACAGATGAACTTATTTCAAAAGCATTGTCAACTAAATGTCACTATCTCTGATAATAGAAATCTTGTAGATGAAATTGTTAGCGTAATTGTTATTCTTCTATTCAATTTTGAAATTAGCTTTCACTCAAAATAAAACAATAAATAAGATATATAATGTACTGCATGAGCTCACTGTACACATTTAGTTTATTCCTCTAAAAATGTTTTGTACATTAAACAATAAACAGTAAACAGAAAACTTCACTGTCATTCAGACTGCACACAAAAAATGCACAGCTGAATGAAAGTTCATTTCTCCAAGTTCATATACACATAAACAAGTTCATATACAACATAAACACAAATAAATGCACAAAATACACAACAACAGTAGAGTCTAAGCCAACCAAAGCATAGAAAGTTTCATCAACCATGCACGGGTACCTGACGATCACAGTGACTGCATCCATCCACTCCCTCCACACTGCCACTAGCTCCATTCCAACACCTGCAACATGCAAAAGTACCAGTCAGGTTCCCTCCAACCAACAGAATCTCAAATCCAGATTTAAACAGTCTGACATAGTCGGGTCTTCCGCTACCTGGATCCATCACAACTGTTACCACCAGAAGGCCCAACTGCCTTAACCAGATCAGAGATCTCCCCACAATCTCCCATAATCTCCTCCATCCATGCTGCCATTGTCTCATCTCCAACATCATCGCCAACACAAGTAACATCCTCAAACACCACTCCTATCCCTCCATCCACCAATATCGGATCCGATTCACTCAGCAGACAAAAGCCAACTGCATCCAGTACACCTCACCACCTAAATTTCCTCAACCAGCACAAATCTCCAAGTCCCCAAATGCAAACAATCCAACGATCCAACAGACCACAGCTGCAGACAAACTGCACACCTGATGAAGTCAGAACAGACTCCTCAGACAGAAGATATCTCAACAAAATCCACAAATTCAACACAAAAACATAAAAGACATGTCTGGAGCCAGAGAGGCCACTGTCACACAAGGAGCTGCAATCTTGCTCAGCATCTCATTATTCATTATTCACCTAAGCAGCATCAGTGACATATTTACCACAAGTTATAAGGTCTGGCTACATGAGCTGAAAATGTGAGTGTCCCTATTATATGATGGCCCCAATGAAGAAACTCTCCAATGTATTTATTTATCTATCTGTCTACCTATCTATCTATCTATCTATCTATCTATCTATCTATCTATCTATCTATCTATCTATCTATCAATCTTTATTTAGTTTTGGTGTCCAACCAGGTAGTTAGTCCCACTGTACTCATCCCTCATTAGACCCATTATAGAATACAACGCCCCATTTGGTATGTACCTCTCAAGAAATCTGCAACAACTGGAAAGGCCTCAGAAATACCTCACTAAAAGAATCACAGGCCTAAAGCAGATGCCCTACGCTGACCACCTTAACAAACTCCAGCTATACTCTGTCGCATATCGTCTACTCAGAGGCGATCTCTGCTTAACATACAAGGCCATGTCAAACCCAGAGCTGTTGGACATGCTACACTTAAAGAAATCCCAATCCCTCAGAGCTACATGCTCCAGGGATCTAAACCTTGTCATCACAATAAACAAAACATGCTGGAGGGATAGGTTCCTGACCAAGAGACTCCCCAGACTCTGGAATAGATTGCCCATACATGTCAAGCAGAGTGCCTCTTTGGACCTCTTCAAGAGGAACCTTGACGATTGGATGGGAGAAAGGAAATTCACCCCAGGGATCACGTCAGTCGCCCTGCTAGACAGGGGTCCAGGAAAGTAAATAATGTGGGAAGAAATAGCCAGGGAATTGTTATGGCTAGGCTTGTATAGGCCCTAGGGCTGATAGCCTAGTACCAACCTATGAACCTATGAACCTATTAACATATATAAGAAGAGTGGGGTCTTGTTTCTTCTGGTTGAACATTCAGCCCAGTATCACTCCATGAGAAGTCGCAAATTCAGTGGGCACACTGACCTTCCAGACAATCCATGTCTATTATGGACCTCATGTTTTGTTTGGCAGCAAATGTTTAAAATAGATGCGGGATTGGCATACACTTCAACATCACTGCCCCTAAGAAAGGTCTTCTCTTTCTGGTCTTTCATCACCAAACTGAAGGGAAAATCATGTTTATAAGCAGAAAGTATTACAGAGTATAATCAGATAGGGAGTGACCCACCTGTGATCTTTTAAGCTCTGTATGTTCCAAACTTAGTAGTTTTGTGGAAAGTAATGCATTGATAGCAACTAATTCATGTTCCTGGCATTTCTCTGTGTGTATAAGGCTCACAGTAGATCCTCTGCTAGTAGTGATAACAACTAATTCATGTTCCTGGCATTTCTCTGTATGTATAAGGCTCACAGTAGATCCTCTGCTAGTAGTGATAACAACTAATTCATGTTCCTGGCATTTCTCTGTATGTATAAGGCTCACAGTAGATCCTCTGCTAGTAGTGATAACAACTAATTCATGTTCCTGGCATTTCTCTGTGTGCATAAGGCTCACAGTAGATCCTCTGCTAGTAGTGATAACAACTAATTCATGTTCCTGGCATTTCTCTGTATGTATAAGGCTCACAGTAGATCCTCTGCTAGTAGTGATAACAACTAATTCATGTTCCTGGCATTTCTCTGTGTGCATAAGGCTCACAGTAGATCCTCTGCTAGTAGTGATAACAACTAATTCATGTTCCTGGCATTTCTCTGTATGTATAAGGCTCACAGTAGATCCTCTGCTAGTAGTGATAACAACTAATTCATGTTCCTGGCATTTCTCTGTGTGTATAAGGCTCACAGTAGATCCTCTGCTAGTAGTGATAACAACTAATTCATGTTCCTGGCATTTCTCTGTATGTATAAGGCTCACAGTAGATCCTCTGCTAGTAGTGATAACAACTAATTCATGTTCCTGGCATTTCTCTGTATGTATAAGGCTCACAGTAGATCCTCTGCTAGTAGTGATAACAACTAATTCATGTTCATGGCATTTCTCTGTATGTATAAGGCTCACAGTAGATCCTCTGCTAGTAGTGATAACAACTAATTCATGTTCCTGGCATTTCTCTGTATGTATAAGGCTCACAGTAGATCCTCTGCTAGTAGTGATAACAACTAATTCATGTTCCTGGCATTTCTCTGTGTGTATAAGGCTCACAGTAGATCCTCTGCTAGTAGTGATAACAACTAATTCATGTTCCTGGCATTTCTCTGTGTGCATAAGGCTCACAGTAGATCCTCTGCTAGTAGTGATAACAACTAATTCATGTTCATGGCATTTCTCTGTGTGCATAAGGCTCACAGTAGATCCTCTGCTAGTAGTGATAACAACTAATTCATGTTCCTGGCATTTCTCTGTATGTATAAGGCTCACAGTAGATCCTCTGCTAGTAGTGATAACAACTAATTCATGTTCCTGGCATTTCTCTGTATGTATAAGGCTCACAGTAGATCCTCTGCTAGTAGTGATAACAACTAATTCATGTTCCTGGCATTTCTCTGTATGTATAAGGCTCACAGTAGATCCTCTGCTAGTAGTGATAACAACTAATTCATGTTCCTGGCATTTCTCTGTGTGCATAAGGCTCACAGTAGATCCTCTGCTAGTAGTGATAACAACTAATTCATGTTCCTGGCATTTCTCTGTATGTATAAGGCTCACAGTAGATCCTCTGCTAGTAGTGATAACAACTAATTCATGTTCCTGGCATTTCTCTGTATGTATAAGGCTCACAGTAGATCCTCTGCTAGTAGTGATAACAACTAATTCATGTTCCTGGCATTTCTCTGTGTGTATAAGGCTCACAGTAGATCCTCTGCTAGTAGTGATAACAACTAATTCATGTTCCTGGCATTTCTCTGTATGTATAAGGCTCACAGTAGATCCTCTGCTAGTAGTGATAACAACTAATTCATGTTCCTGGCATTTCTCTGTATGTATAAGGCTCACAGTAGATCCTCTGCTAGTAGTGATAACAACTAATTCATGTTCCTGGCATTTCTCTGTGTGCATAAGGCTCACAGTAGATCCTCTGCTAGTAGTGATAACAACTAATTCATGTTCCTGGCATTTCTCTGTATGTATAAGGCTCACAGTAGATCCTCTGCTAGTAGTGATAACAACTAATTCATGTTCCTGGCATTTCTCTGTATGTATAAGGCTCACAGTAGATCCTCTGCTAGTAGTGATAACAACTAATTCATGTTCATGGCATTTCTCTGTATGTATAAGGCTCACAGTAGATCCTCTGCTAGTAGTGATAACAACTAATTCATGTTCCTGGCATTTCTCTGTGTGTATAAGGCTCACAGTAGATCCTCTGCTAGTAGTGATAACAACTAATTCATGTTCCTGGCATTTCTCTGTGTGTATAAGGCTCACAGTAGATCCTCTGCTAGTAGTGATAACAACTAATTCATGTTCCTGGCATTTCTCTGTATGTATAAGGCTCACAGTAGATCCTCTGCTAGTAGTGATAACAACTAATTCATGTTCATGGCATTTCTCTGTGTGCATAAGGCTCACAGTAGATCCTCTGCTAGTAGTGATAACAACTAATTCATGTTCCTGGCATTTCTCTGTATGTATAAGGCTCACAGTAGATCCTCTGCTAGTAGTGATAACAACTAATTCATGTTCCTGGCATTTCTCTGTATGTATAAGGCTCACAGTAGATCCTCTGCTAGTAGTGATAACAACTAATTCATGTTCCTGGCATTTCTCTGTATGTATAAGGCTCACAGTAGATCCTCTGCTAGTAGTGATAACAACTAATTCATGTTCATGGCATTTCTCTGTGTGTATAAGGCTCACAGTAGATCCTCTGCTAGTAGTGATAACAACTAATTCATGTTCCTGGCATTTCTCTGTGTGTATAAGGCTCACAGTAGATCCTCTGCTAGTAGTGATAACAACTAATTCATGTTCATGGCATTTCTCTGTATGTATAAGGCTCACAGTAGATCCTCTGCTAGTAGTGATAACAACTAATTCATGTTCCTGGCATTTCTCTGTGTGTATAAGGCTCACAGTAGATCCTCTGCTAGTAGTGATAACAACTAATTCATGTTCCTGGCATTTCTCTGTGTGCATAAGGCTCACAGTAGATCCTCTGCTAGTAGTGATAACAACTAATTCATGTTCCTGGCATTTCTCTGTATGTATAAGGCTCACAGTAGATCCTCTGCTAGTAGTGATAACAACTAATTCATGTTCCTGGCATTTCTCTGTATGTATAAGGCTCACAGTAGATCCTCTGCTAGTAGTGATAACAACTAATTCATGTTCCTGGCATTTCTCTGTGTGTATAAGGCTCACAGTAGATCCTCTGCTAGTAGTGATAACAACTAATTCATGTTCATGGCATTTCTCTGTATGTATAAGGCTCACAGTAGATCCTCTGCTAGTAGTGATAACAACTAATTCATGTTCCTGGCATTTCTCTGTATGTATAAGGCTCACAGTAGATCCTCTGCTAGTAGTGATAACAACTAATTCATGTTCCTGGCATTTCTCTGTGTGTATAAGGCTCACAGTAGATCCTCTGCTAGTAGTGATAACAACTAATTCATGTTCCTGGCATTTCTCTGTGTGCATAAGGCTCACAGTAGATCCTCTGCTAGTAGTGATAACAACTAATTCATGTTCCTGGCATTTCTCTGTGTGTATAAGGCTCACAGTAGATCCTCTGCTAGTAGTGATAACAACTAATTCATGTTCCTGGCATTTCTCTGTATGTATAAGGCTCACAGTAGATCCTCTGCTAGTAGTGATAACAACTAATTCATGTTCCTGGCATTTCTCTGTATGTATAAGGCTCACAGTAGATCCTCTGCTAGTAGTGATAACAACTAATTCATGTTCCTGGCATTTCTCTGTATGTATAAGGCTCACAGTAGATCCTCTGCTAGTAGTGATAACAACTAATTCATGTTCCTGGCATTTCTCTGTATGTATAAGGCTCACAGTAGATCCTCTGCTAGTAGTGATAACAACTAATTCATGTTCATGGCATTTCTCTGTATGTATAAGGCTCACAGTAGATCCTCTGCTAGTAGTGATAACAACTAATTCATGTTCCTGGCATTTCTCTGTGTGTATAAGGCTCACAGTAGATCCTCTGCTAGTAGTGATAACAACTAATTCATGTTCCTGGCATTTCTCTGTGTGTATAAGGCTCACAGTAGATCCTCTGCTAGTAGTGATAACAACTAATTCATGTTCATGGCATTTCTCTGTATGTATAAGGCTCACAGTAGATCCTCTGCTAGTAGTGATAACAACTAATTCATGTTCCTGGCATTTCTCTGTATGTATAAGGCTCACAGTAGATCCTCTGCTAGTAGTGATAACAACTAATTCATGTTCCTGGCATTTCTCTGTATGTATAAGGCTCACAGTAGATCCTCTGCTAGTAGTGATAACAACTAATTCATGTTCATGGCATTTCTCTGTATGTATAAGGCTCACAGTAGATCCTCTGCTAGTAGTGATAACAACTAATTCATGTTCCTGGCATTTCTCTGTATGTATAAGGCTCACAGTAGATCCTCTGCTAGTAGTGATAACAACTAATTCATGTTCCTGGCATTTCTCTGTATGTATAAGGCTCACAGTAGATCCTCTGCTAGTAGTGATAACAACTAATTCATGTTCCTGGCATTTCTCTGTATGTATAAGGCTCACAGTAGATCCTCTGCTAGTAGTGATAACAACTAATTCATGTTCCTGGCATTTCTCTGTATGTATAAGGCTCACAGTAGATCCTCTGCTAGTAGTGATAACAACTAATTCATGTTCATGGCATTTCTCTGTATGTATAAGGCTCACAGTAGATCCTCTGCTAGTAGTGATAACAACTAATTCATGTTCCTGGCATTTCTCTGTATGTATAAGGCTCACAGTAGATCCTCTGCTAGTAGTGATAACAACTAATTCATGTTCCTGGCATTTCTCTGTATGTATAAGGCTCACAGTAGATCCTCTGCTAGTAGTGATAACAACTAATTCATGTTCCTGGCATTTCTCTGTATGTATAAGGCTCACAGTAGATCCTCTGCTAGTAGTGATAACAACTAATTCATGTTCCTGGCATTTCTCTGTATGTATAAGGCTCACAGTAGATCCTCTGCTAGTAGTGATAACAACTAATTCATGTTCCTGGCATTTCTCTGTGTGCATAAGGCTCACAGTAGATCCTCTGCTAGTAGTGATAACAACTAATTCATGTTCCTGGCATTTCTCTGTATGTATAAGGCTCACAGTAGATCCTCTGCTAGTAGTGATAACAACTAATTCATGTTCCTGGCATTTCTCTGTGTGTATAAGGCTCACAGTAGATCCTCTGCTAGTAGTGATAACAACTAATTCATGTTCATGGCATTTCTCTGTGTGTATAAGGCTCACAGTAGATCCTCTGCTAGTAGTGATAACAACTAATTCATGTTCCTGGCATTTCTCTGTATGTATAAGGCTCACAGTAGATCCTCTGCTAGTAGTGATAACAACTAATTCATGTTCCTGGCATTTCTCTGTGTGTATAAGGCTCACAGTAGATCCTCTGCTAGTAGTGATAACAACTAATTCATGTTCCTGGCATTTCTCTGTATGTATAAGGCTCACAGTAGATCCTCTGCTAGTAGTGATAACAACTAATTCATGTTCCTGGCATTTCTCTGTATGTATAAGGCTCACAGTAGATCCTCTGCTAGTAGTGATAACAACTAATTCATGTTCCTGGCATTTCTCTGTATGTATAAGGCTCACAGTAGATCCTCTGCTAGTAGTGATAACAACTAATTCATGTTCCTGGCATTTCTCTGTATGTATAAGGCTCACAGTAGATCCTCTGCTAGTAGTGATAACAACTAATTCATGTTCCTGGCATTTCTCTGTATGTATAAGGCTCACAGTAGATCCTCTGCTAGTAGTGATAACAACTAATTCATGTTCCTGGCATTTCTCTGTATGTATAAGGCTCACAGTAGATCCTCTGCTAGTAGTGATAACAACTAATTCATGTTCCTGGCATTTCTCTGTATGTATAAGGCTCACAGTAGATCCTCTGCTAGTAGTGATAACAACTAATTCATGTTCCTGGCATTTCTCTGTGTGTATAAGGCTCACAGTAGATCCTCTGCTAGTAGTGATAACAACTAATTCATGTTCCTGGCATTTCTCTGTATGTATAAGGCTCACAGTAGATCCTCTGCTAGTAGTGATAACAACTAATTCATGTTCCTGGCATTTCTCTGTATGTATAAGGCTCACAGTAGATCCTCTGCTAGTAGTGATAACAACTAATTCATGTTCCTGGCATTTCTCTGTATGTATAAGGCTCACAGTAGATCCTCTGCTAGTAGTGATAACAACTAATTCATGTTCCTGGCATTTCTCTGTATGTATAAGGCTCACA